>NW_017307801.1:267462-293985 GCF_000935625.1 Nanorana parkeri
CCCCTCTCCTTTTTCCAGATAGACTTTGATTTTGCCAACTGCTGTGTCATTAACCAGTTCACAGAATTCGTTGAGCTTACGTTGCAAAACCCAAATCAGAAAGAGCCGTAATTGCGGAGGAACGGGCAGTAAAGATGTTTACTTAAACCTTCTTGGCTGCTCTATATCAATATTGTGCAAAGTCACAATGTAACCAGGAACCACACCGCACCGTGCCAATGCAAGTTTCTGGTACACGGGATTGGCTAGATTTATGGCAGCACTTCAAAGCTTCGGTCCGAGGCATTATTACACATTATTACACAAGGCGAAGACTCTGGAAGCAGCGCCTGCTGACACTTATAAGGTTGCAAAATCTTTTGTAATATGCGTACATTGGAAGCACTCATAGATAACACATAATTCTGAACGGTGATAGTACTTTACCGCTCTTCTCGCTCAATGGAAGCCTGCCAGTCAGGTACGACTGATTGACAACAATTCGTTAACTGTGTGCTAAGTATTTTAGCTTAGCAGTTGATGAGCAGGGAGGCTAAGTTGTTGCAGTGCTACAGTTACAGATAACCTCCAGAGGTTATATCTGTTATTCTGTGTGTGTAGAGTATTAAAGGAAATATGGTACAGCAGGCATATGAAAATGGGAAACTCACTTAAATCCCAACTCAGGGCTCAGCCTCCACTCTCCAGAGCCCCCCAACCCCATTCACTGTATTTTGGCCCCTCTTTATTTATACTTACCTTTTCCCAAAGCTCTGTGACTTTAAAAGGTGTTACAGGTAGGGTTAGAGGGAGAGATAGTATTGGGTTAAAAGGAGGGTAAGTGTATATAATGATACTCCATCAACCTATGCTTCATCAACCAAAGGCCATCAATTGAAGGACCATCAAGCAATGCTCCAGCAACCTACGGGCCATCAATTGATGGTCCATTACCAAAAGCCTTCAACCGATGGTCCATCAACCTATGCTTCATCAACCAAAGGCCATCAATTGAAGGTCCATAAACCAATGCTCCAGCAACCTACGTTCCATCAATCGATGTTCCATGGCCAAAAGCCATCAACCAACGGTCCATCAACCAATGCTTCAGCAACCTACAGTCCATCAAATGATGGTCCATTACTAAAAGCCATCAACTGATACTCCATCAACCTATGCTTCATCATTCAAAGGCCATCAATTGAAGGACCCTCAACCAATGCTCCAGCAACCTACGTTCCATCAATCAATGGTCCATGACCAAAAGCCATCAACTGATGGTCCATCAAACCTATGCTTCATCAACCAAAGGCCATCAACTGATGGTCCATCAACCAATGCTCCATCAACCTACGTTCCATCAATTGTTGGTCCATGACCAAAAACCGTCAACCAACGGTCCACCAACCAACGGGCCATCAATTGATGGTCCATTACCCAAAGCCTTTAACCTATGCTTCATCAACCAGAGGCCATCAACTGATGGTCCATCAACCAATGCTCCAGCAACCTATGTTCCATCAATTGTTGGTAAATGGCCAAAAGCCATCAACCGACGGTCCATCAACCGATGCCTCAGCAACCTATGCTCCATCAATTGATGGTCCATTGTCCAAAGGCCATCAACTGATGCTCCAGGAACTGATGTTGCCATTAACTGATGGTCTATCAATTGATACAAAGCATTCACCAATGCTTTGACAGTCCACATTCCAATAACCAATGCTCAATTAACTAACGCTTCATCAACCGATGCTCTATCAGCTGAAACTCCATCAACCCATGCTCCATCCCTTTCTTTTTGGTCTTTTTCACCTTCTCTCTAACCCTTTGTCATCTTCCTTGGCTCACTGCTGTCCCTTCTTTCCTCTCCCTTGCACTCCTGTGCTCTCTCTCTCAGTGTCCTTGGGTTTCTCCTCAAGGCATTTATTACCTCCACCACTTCACTGCAATCCTCCTCCAGCCATTTAGAGAACACTGAATGCCCTTTGCTTAGGAGCACCCTATGCTTTAGCCTAGGGCAATGTTTGTCCCCTCACTGGAACCTATCGTGAGTGCTGGTGACTACTATCTTAACTCACTGGAACCTGACACACTTGCCTTTTATGAAGCAGCCCTAGGCCACCACCCCAAGTGCCTACAGCTGGTCTATGCAGCCAAAAAGCCTCCATACCCCTGGTGATGGAATTTTATACGAGAATCTCCAGGAAAAGCACACATTAGGGAAGGGATCCAAGTGATAATGTGACTGGTGGCCATTTAGCCAGCTCACTAACTGGTGGGTGAATGCAGTACACTGAAGGGTCAACAATAATACGAATCTAAACATTTCTACCAGTGCATGTTAAAGTTGAGGTAAGAATGGTCATCTTTTATTGCTTACTATGTCCCTACTGGGGAAAGTTCACCTCACTTCCTGTCCAGGTGACAACTTCTGTGTCAGACTGTGAAAAGATGTTAATAGGGCAAGAACATCTTCACAACAAAGCTACAGACAGCAATACAAAACTGGAAGAGATTCCAACACTCCCTTACTTTATCTAAAACTGAAATATGAAATATGAAAGAGTTTTGGCTGGAGAGTGGCTTTGTAACTCTGTAGTCTGAAGGCAATCGCAAATAGCTCTCTGCCCTCTGACATAATTCCTACCAATGAAAGCCCCCCCCCCGTCTCCCCGTCTCCCCGTCTCCCCGTCTCCCAATATACCTGCTGTGCTTTTTTCTCTCTAAAACTCAGTTGGCCTTTCTAATATATTTGAAACAGCATCCAATCTGCTTTTACGGAGATGTTAGGAACAAAGCTTAATTCAGTCTGATGGCTAATAGAGAACTTGGTATTTGTTATACTGAAAGGTAATATCATCAAAAATACAATTCTTAAATGCTAGTTCACCCAAAAATGATCATTAAGGTATATGTTGAGCCTGGTGTGTTGAGGAAGCCCTATATGTCTTTGATGCTCCAACAGTGATATTTCCCTGTCATAATTTCTGTTCCTATCCACCAAGATGTTTGGGTGTCTTCACCCACCTTTGTGTGTCCCAGCTCCTCTTACATTCTCCATAATATAAAATATAGTAAAAAAATCCAGAAGGAATGGTGGTAATCTCTCATAATGGGCACAGCAGGGGTACAGACCAAGGAACCCAGCTCAGGGATGGTGGGAGCCCCTCATAATGGGCACGGCAGGTGTACAGACCAGGGAACTCAGCTCAGGTATGGTGGGAACCCCTCATAATGGGCACAGCAGGTGTACAGACCAGGGAACTCAGCTCAGGTATGGCGTTAACCCCTCATAATGGGCACAGCAGCTGTACAGACCCAGGAACTCAGCTCAGGGATGGTGGGAGCTCCTCATAATGGGCACAGTGGGTGTACAGACCCGGGAACTCAGCACAGGGATGGTGGGAGCTCCTCATAATGGGCACAGAAGGTGCACAGACCCTGGAACCCAGCTCACAGGGATGGTGGGAGCCCCTCATAATGGGCACAGCAGGTGTACAGACTCGGGAACTCAGCATAGGGATGGTGGGAACCCCTCATAATGGGCACAGAAGGTGCACAGACCAAGGAACCCAGCTCAGGGATGGTGGGAGCCCCTCATAATGGGCACGGCAGGTGTACAGACCAGGGAACTCAGCTCAGGTATGGTGGTAACCCCTCATAATGGGCACAGCAGCTGTACAGACCCAGGAACTCAGCTCAGGGATGGTGGGAACCCCTCATAATGGGCACAGCGGGTGTAAAGATCTGAAAACTCAGTGTAGAGATTTCACCAATAGATTCCTCAAGGGATAAAAGGAACCTTCAGGGCGTTTAATTATACAGTCTTTACCGAGCTCCAACATATGAATTTCGGATGGACTAACCCTTTAATGGGGTAAGAGACTTCAGACCTAAACCACCTGTAAGAACTGGATATGACAATTGCATGACAATAAAAATGAAACACTTACCTCCATTCACCCTCCAGCCTTGTCATGTAGGAGGCATGAAGGTGTCAGGGGAACATTGATACAAGCTACAGAGAACTGGCCCCTTGGGGAATCTCAGGCAGATCCTATTGGTGTCCGCTGATAGAAATTCTCCATTGCTGCATATGGGGGGATAATCCAGCGTACGCGGGGCTGCGTCTACACACACTGGCTGACAATCGCGATCTACAGATCTAAAGTGATGTTTAATTTCCAGAAACAAGTGGGGAAGGCGCACGATTCATAATCCTTCAATAGAAAGAGTCAGAATTAGACATGTCGGCACTTGCAGATGGAACATGCAAAAAACGATAGACTATTATTTCTTAGGCATTGGCTGTTATGTCATGCACTTCCATAGAACTAATACCCTTCACCCATAGAAAAGTGTACGTATAACCAAAACTTCAATCTTGGATAGAGTAGGGAGGTGTTAAAGCTGAACTCCGGCCTTCCCTTCAGTCTTGCACAGTTGTACCGGCTCCTCTCCTGGACTGAAATAGCTTCCTCTGTTTTCACTGCACACTGTGAGCTTCTCACAATGTGTATTGGATGCTGCCACAACTCACAATGTACACTGGAAGCTGCCACAACTCACAATGTGTACTGGAAGCTGCCACAACTCACAATGTGCATTAGAAGCTGCCACAACTCACAATGTGCACTGGAAGCTGCCACAACTCACAATGTGTACTGGAAGCTGCCACAACTCACAATGTGCATTAGAAGCTGCCACAACTCACAATGTGCATTAGAAGCTGCCACAACTCACAATGTGTACTGGAAGCTGCCACAACTCACAATGTGTATTAGAAGCTGCCACAACTCACAATGTGTACTGGAAGCTGCCACAACTCACAATGTGTATTAGAAGCTGCCACAACTCACAATGTGCATTGGAAGCTGCGGCACTCCTCCACATATTCCTTCAACTCTGGGACTGCAGAGATTTCAATTTATGGGGATCATGTGACCTTCTCCCATCACTCTCACCATGCAGTGTAACCAATCACCAGCCTAGAAACAGTCACGGGTAAACTTTCACCCTTACCCATTACCGCCATGGAGCTTACACAGGGATTAGGCTCAGGGCTTCCACAAGAAAACAACGAGGAGGCAACAATAAGTATCAATGAGAGTTTGGTAAGGTGCCCTATTAAGAGAATCTGTCATTTTTTTCCATTCAATACTCATTTCCTTAACAACAAACACTATATGGTCATGGTCATAGGTTTGTGGACATCTGATCATCACACCTGCACTTTATGGCCAAAAGTATGTGGACCCCCTTTTAAATTATTGTGTTCAGTTGTTCCAGTGAAGGGCACTATTAATGCTACTGTTGTGCTCTTCCAGCCTTGTGGTAACATTTTGGTGAAGACCCTTTTCTGTTCCACCATGACTGTCCCCTGTGTACAAAGCCAGCTCCATAAAGACATGGTGTGACCAGCTTGGTGTGAAGGAACTCAAGTGTCCTGCACAGAGTGCTGACCTCAACCCTTCTGAACACCTCTGGGATAAAGAAGAATGCGGATCATGAGCCAGGTCTTCTCATCCAACATCGTTACCTGACCTCACAAATGGGCACAAATTCCCACAGACACCCTCCAAAGCCTTGTGGAAATCCTTCTTAGAAGAGTGAAGGATGTTATAGACACAAAGGGGGGCCAACTCCATATTATTGGCAATGAAGAGGAGGGAAGAGGGCAACTCCATATTATTGGCAATGAAGAGGAGGGAAGAGGGCAACTCCATATTATTAGCAATGAAGAGAAGGGAAGAGGGCAACTTCATATTATTGGCCATGAAGAGAAGGGAGTTGGGCAACTCCATATTATTGGCCATGGAGAGAAGGGAAGAGGGCAACTCCATATTATTGGCCATGGAGAGAAGGGAGCTGGGCAACTCCATATTATTAGTAATGAAGAGAAGGGAGGAGGGCAACTCCATATTATTGGGCATGGAGAGAAAGCAGGAGGGCAACTCCATATTATTGGCCATGGAGAGAAGGGAGGAGGGCAACTTCATATTAATTGCCATGGAGAGAAGGGAAGAGGGCAACTCCATATTATTGGCCATGGAGAGAAGGGAAGAGGGCAACTTCATATTATTGGCCATGGAGAGAAGGGAAGAGGGCAACTTCATATTAATGGCCATGGGTTTGAAATAGGATGCCCAACAAGCTGACCCGGGTGTGATGGTCAGGTGTCCACAAACCTTTGGCCCCATGGTGTCTGCTGTGTATGATATATGATATAAAAGATATAAAATAAAGTTATGATTGTAGACAATGAAGGTAGTAAGCATAAAGGAGACAATGTTCTGTTTTGCTTCACCTGTTCCTGAACTTGATCTCGCCTAAGTGAAGCGATATGGTAATATATTAATACGTGGGCACTGTACAAGGAAGTAAAATGTTCCAGGGAAATACCCGACCAGAGACAAAACACACCTCACCTCACGTATTTGCTGTGTTTTTTTGGCACGGGTTCAGCAGTCTCTTATATAGACTTAATCAATCCTTGAGATGTTTCCGGGAGTAAATATTGGGCTCGCAAACTTTGTTTATCTGTTGCATTGTTTAATGATTACAGTTCTATTGCATTCTGACTGCTTCGCCAGAATCGGTTTTATCGCCCAGCAAATGAAATAAAAAAAAGATGTTGATAAACAAATATAACTAAAGGAAAGATAAGGTTTTCCTTCTTCCCGATCAAAGGACGCCGCTGGGTTTCTGAATCAGCTTTTTCTCAACCGGGCCAGAAATGTGGAGGTCCTCGGGGGCGTAACCTTTACCTGGGTTGGGAGGACTTATATATTTATGCTATTTATAGGTAACCTGCAGGGGTAGGATTATGGATGGTGCTGTTCTCTTTAAAGAAGCAGAAATTAGAGTCCAACCTCTTCTTCCCTTCCTATTGAATGCCTCTGGCTGCAGTGGTGTATTTTGGTTTTGTGCTGCCCTAGGCAAGACTAAACTCAGGCACCCCCCACAATCTAAATTTGCCCCACCCCATCCTGTTTAGGACATTTTGCACAACCTGTCAGTCACTGCATACAGCGCACACGGGGTCTCAGGAGAGCTGTGCATGGTCTCAGGTGGGCTGAATGAGGTCTCAGGAGAGCTGTGCAGAGTTTTCAGGGTGGGCTGTGCGGGGATCTATGGTGGGCTGTGTGGGGTCTATGGTGGGCTGTGCATAGTCCCTTTCCCTGCATACATGTGCTTCTCCTCTTACCTGCAGCTCGAAGTGCCATCAGTACCAACAGGATACATTGCAGTACCCCAGCCTGCTTCTGGGACATCCCGCCATCAGATCACATGCTATGGCCAGCCCCGAGCCACCCGCTGCTTCTCCTCCACCTCCTGTACAAAGCCAGCTGGACTACATCTCACTAGGCCCTCCCCTCCACCGGGCCTCTAATTAGGCAGTCGCTCCTATTGCCTTGCGGCCGCCTAGTTTGCTTCATTAGGCAGCCGCTGCTGCCTGATTCTGTGCAGCCCAGCCTCGGCCCACTGGGCAAGTGCTCAGTATGCCTTAAGGCAAGTCCGGCACTGTCCACCTCATTGGTTTGGGGCAGCGTTTTCTGCCGCCACCCTGGAAAGGGCCGCCCTAGGCAAACGCCTAGTTTGCCTTGCGTTAGATAAACGCCTGTCTGGCTGTACACTGCATATACACTACTGGTAAATCAGGATCGGAATGGGGCCCTTCTTATATCACAGAGTATTCCCACTTTTGGCTACAGCTGGACCCATGACAAATATTTAAACTGGCAAAATATTTGAAGACCTGTTCTTTTATGATTCATACACCTTTGTCAGACAGCAAATCTGGGTGGGTGACTCTACTTTCTCTACTGGAGTTAAGGAATGCAGTGGTGTCACCTCCTGATGGTTTGACAATGAAGCTTCAGCAACACACTGTCAGGACTCTGTTTCCAGCTCCTGATTGGGCAGTGAAAGAGCAGCAGAAGACTGACAAGGTCATCCTTCTCTCTCACTTCTTATCAGTTGCTAATTCTGCCTAAGCAGTACCATGAAAACCCTGTGTCTAGGTGCTCCTGTTCTGTATCCTCATAGCTGTATATCTGCTGCATGAGATCTTCTAACGCACTGCCGGCTCACCAGATTGGGAGTGAGATTTGGTGATGTCATTACTGTTCTGCTCACTGATCTCCTTGCTGGAGGGGAAGCTGTACTTGAAGACATGCAGTGCAAGGATCTCCCTGCTTCTGCTTCTCCTATTCTGTGTATCTGTGTGACCCCATCAGTCATAAAAATACCTGTCATCAGGAGGGCCACTCTGATAGGAGAAATCAAAGCAGTGCCCCAACCAAAATGGCCACCCCCTCACACAGAGACACAATGCAGAACAATGCATGGGAATTCAGTACTGGGGAAAAGATCAGGGAATTGGGAACCTTCAGCAATTGGCAGTGACTAGTCCAGTGTCCTCTGCTTGCCCTTCTTTGGGCACGGCTTCCAGTGTTCAGTCCCTCTCTAAAATGTGTTAAATAGTCCTTACGGCATGCTTGACTGGCTGTCACTGGTTGAGAGGCATCTTTAGCATGCCTTAAGCACACTTTAAGTTTCCTTAAATTCTACTGCAGCTTGGTCTTGGTAAATGTTCTCCTCTAATTTTGGAAGCGTCTTGCCCCTTTTTTTTTATTCTATATCTATCCCATGTTACGTAAGTGGCCAAGTGTATCAGTTCCTCCTTCGTGCTCATAGATCCTGATTCAGTATTTTTCCTTTGCCATAGATAACCTTCTCATTGTTCTTACAGATCCAGTAAACTGGGGACCAAAAACAGAGAACCGGGTCCTGCTCTTCATTCCGGCTCGCCATGAATACCGCAGTGTTTCTCTTTGGGTTATCCTGCGTCCTCTTGATCCCCGGAGCTGGTGAGTTGCCTAAAATAATCAAAAGGGAAAGTTTCTTCAGGGAAGTGTCATGAGTCATCACTGGTGAGCTGTTGATATTGCCCAATAATTCTGGGCGGCTACAAAATACTTCCCCACACCTTGCGAAAAAAGATGGTTATCATTGGCGCGGCTTCTGGAAAAAGGTGAAGGCATCACGTGCCATTGAAAATAGGCATTCGACGGACGCTTTATGGTTGATTGTTGGAGAAGACGATGGGGCGTGGGATAGTTTGTGAAAACACAACGTTCTGATTCTAATCTGGTATCACCACGTTGGTAGACAATCAACATCTGTCTAGACACATTCCGTGGGGATTGGATTCGGGTGAATGAGTTCTCTGTGTGGCTGTCAATACTGGGGTATGTTCCTGACCCAACTTAGAACTGAGGAAGCCACTTGGATAAGTTGCGAAACGTCGTCACCAGTTGCATGTGACTCACAGGCACTAGTTATGGATGTTACGACAACCTTTATTTTGCCCTCTTCTCTCCCCCTTTAGGCAGTTGAAGCTGCATGAATCAAGCAGTAGTAAAAAAAAAAAAAAGGGGGGGGGCCCCAAGAGCTTTTTATTCATATTGTGCTAGCGATCCCCTCCTTTGATGTCCAGGCTCTCCTCCCTCACGCTTCCATCTACGTCCCGGTCTTCTTATGAGTCTTCAGCTATTTGATTGGCCAGCATGCAAGCCTCCCTTACATAAACAATGTATCATTCTCAATATCCTGAAACAAGCCCCATTGTCTGCAGACCTCAATAGCTCAAAGTGAAATCTAGACACAAGTGAGTGGATCAGAGCAGTGACGGACGGTTGCATCTGAGGTTTCAATCGGACAAAGGCAGCCTAAAAATGCACAGCATCTGCTGTGTTGTGTTTTTTAGCAATGGTGTCACTAGGGGGGTACAGGGGGTGCAGCGGGGCCAGCCCACATCCGGGTGACACTAGTGGAGGGGTACAGTCCGTGTACCCATCGCACTCAGAGCCGCTGCTCCAAAAATGGAGGGTGGATGCAGCAGGTGTCAGCTGGTGGCTTCCAACAAAATGTCAGTAAAGGATGGACACCGGCACTCCAAGGCAAGTTCAATACGTGTTTATTAACATACTAGTTCCAAGTAGAACACTCTATACAACGTTCCAGGGTCTCACAGGATCCACTTCATCAGGCAAACAAGTGACTTGTTTGCCTGATGAAGGGGATCCAGTGGAGGGGTGACACCAGTCATTTTGGTGTCACCCCCTCTGAAAAGTCAGGCACTCGGTCGTGGCATACCTTATCCTACCGGGTTAATGTCCCCTCCTAGCTCCGCCGGTGTCCATCACCAAGGTGACCGCCGACAGGTATCACCAAGATGGCTATGGATGCACAATGACGTCACGGCAGGGTGTCACCAGGTACCCAGGGCCGAATTTCCCACAAGGCCAACCAAGGCCCGGCCTTGGGGCAGCAGGGAGTAGAGGGGCAGCAGGGGTGTGGAATTCCTATCTCCGGATGCCTGGGACATTCAGTTCCGGGCGCGGGGCGGCTAGTTGTTTTCTACATTTAGCCCGGCTTTGGGCAAGCAGAGCTAAATGTACAGCGGGGAAGCCGCCGCTTGTTTTGTACAAGTGATCCGACGATGTCGCTGAGATCACTTGCATGCAACCTGCAGGTCTGCTGTTCTCTATGAGGGGGCGGGTTGGCGGGTAGGGGGGTGCATTGAGGAACCTGGCCTTGGGGCAGCAGAGAGAGTAAATCCGGCCCTGCCGATACACGCTCCGGGTGACACCCGGCCTCGGGACGCTCCTGGTTTCTAGCTAGCCCATAATGCTCTGGGAATCATTTGCCAAGTATTTAATGTGCATGTGTGAACCAAAGACTGTGTGCATATTGTACAAAAACAGACAAAAAAAAAGAGATATGATTTTAACTAGG
Organism: Nanorana parkeri; assembly: GCF_000935625.1. Lineage (NCBI taxonomy): Eukaryota > Metazoa > Chordata > Amphibia > Anura > Dicroglossidae > Nanorana > Nanorana parkeri. Next base: position 278,248 of record NW_017307801.1, read on the forward strand.
GATGCACAGATACCTTTTGAGTACCAGTGCCGATACTTGTCAGCTGGGATCGGGCTCTGGCGCTCCACCACTGTCCTGAAATCATTAGTCTGTATTGTTTTAGAAAAACTGTCACATGACACTAAACAAAAATGTATCAGTACTCGTACTTGTAAGTACTCGGCAAGTATCAGTACTCGTACTCGCAAAACTGGTATCGGTGCATCCCCTTACATATATTTATAAAAACAAAATCATACATTGTAACTGAGATGTACAAATCCCGGGAGCTCCGTGTGCTCCTTACAAATGACAGCGGCCTCCTAATTTTTGAATTTTTCTCTAGTGTCGTCTTGGAGCTCAAAAGTATCGGTACATGTACTCGTACTTGTACCGAGTACTGTACTTGGTATCTGTGCAACCCTAATTTTAACCCTTTTGTGACCAGAGAGAACTTATGCCTAAAAGCGCAAGCAAAATTATCATCCTCAGCCTGCATCAGTTAACTTGACTGTAATAACTCTATGGCTAGTTTGCAAAGCAAAATAAGTAAAGGAGCCAAAAGGTGGTCCTGCCGTGCTCATGTGTTAACAAGGAACATGCTGATAGGAGGAGAAAGCGGGCTGACAGAGAGATGAGCATGCTGGCAGGGGACAGGACTTTTCTACTCAGGCTATGGCTGCTCTAGAAAGAAATGAACTGTAAGACTTTGCTGACCTTTTGCCTTGATGCACCTGGAATGTATTTAGCTGTTTTTTTTTAAATGACAGATTCATGTTTTCCATCATTTCCTGTTTCATCACAGAGTCCGATCAAATTGCCTGTCCGAGGCAAGTGACGGGGACGCAGTACGGCAAGGTCTCTTTCCAATGTTATTACTCAGGCAATCCACCGGCCAACAAATACACCCGCAAGTTCTGCTGCCTGCAAGGCACGCGCCCCGGAAGATGCAAGAACACGGTGGTTTCTGACAGCGGCTACACGGCCGACCGCTTCGCGAACCGCATCGAATTGCTGGACATGAAGGAGAAAACCTTCTTTACTGTTACCATCAATGGATTGGAAAAGGGCGATGAAGGCACTTACATATGTGGCATTGGGTTGGATGACACCCGGATCAAAAACGTCGTTACTCTGTCCGTTGTTGAAGGTAATTGTTACGTCGGAGGCAGGCAACCCCACTGACACCCCAATTCTGCTCAAAAAGGTTCACATATCCACCAGGCTCACCTTAAAGCTGAAGTTTAATCTCCTTATAGTTTGCCTTCCCTGCCCATCCCCCCCCCGCCCACCCCATCAACATGCTAATGACATTTTTAAAACTAATGTTTCCATTTTCAATACAAATCTTATTTTATTTGGGACTTTGTGCTTCGCAATGCAGGCAGATCATGACTGGTGGGAGGGGCCGGCAGGGTGATGTACATAGCTTGCTGAAAACATCACAGCATCCTGCATCAGTACTTTCGCCCTCAGCCCTGATGCAAGCAGTGAGCTGGCTCTTGGGAGGAGTTATAGGGTTGCCACCTTTTCTTCAAGCGAAACCCGAACACACTCTAGTGACCTGTGGACATTTTTTGGGGAGAATGAGTCGTGGCTTATGCATATGTAAATAGCGTCACCCATTCATTTGTAAATTTCACAGTTGAGACTATTTTCAGTGGGGGGCCAGTAGCCCCTATCTTAATTTTGGTTGCCCCTGTCTGCCTTGCCTCTTGTGTCCGGGTTTCTGCTGCCATGAAACCCGGACACAGCATTCCAAACCCGGACTTTCCGGGTGAATCCTGGACAGGTGGCAACCCTAAGGAGTTATGCAAATATTAAAATGCCTTGATGTATGGATATCAGTCTGGAGCAGTGGGCGGTCCAAGGCCGGCTGTATTTGCATGTTTTTTTTAAGCCCGTGGATCGTGCATTGAAACACCCAAAAAGTGAACAAAATAAGTGCATGTGAACACACACAGAAAAGTGCACAGAAGGGGTGCAATCTAAAGGGCCCGTCTCCCAAAGAGTTCCCTGATTCCCCGGGGCACAAGACTCCTGACAAAGACAAGGCACTCGTGTCTACCTGGCTGAAACCAGGAGGAACCATTCCTTGTGGTCAGCCAAAGCTGAAGGGAGACCCCCGATTCAGGGGAGTAAGGAACCTAAGGGCCACACATCCTTCCCCTAGACTTCAGTGCCACACACCCTCCATCCTGTGGAGTGAAAAACACATAACAAATATTGAAAGGTGCACATACAAAGTGAAGAAAAATAAATAAATGCCAATGTGCCTTGCGGCCCGGTAATAAATATTACCCCTGGTCTCAGCCGAAAGGCCTAGCCCATAAGGTCGATGTGCATCAAAAAGCAAAGGTGTCATGGCCAAAGTGCCGTTCACACAGTGGGGTCCCAAACTCATAGTGCTCCTAGGACACCCCTGGGTCACCACTCCAGGGGGCTTGAACCCCACAGGCTTCGTGCCTTCCCAGCCGATGGCCAGAGAAGGTAGAGCCGTCCAAATCAGGAGGAATTGGGCCCTGCCAGATCCCAGCACCCGAGAAGTACTCCCGACCCCCACTCTATACGTGAGTGGACGCTTACTTCGGTTTCCTTCCCATAGCCAGGACCTTTTAGGAACCCCCATCACCAGGCAGCATACTCATATTCCAGCCATACAAGCCATAAGGCCAGTACAGCGGCTCCTTTCCCCTCCGGCACACTGATAAGAACAGATACTACACTTGATCTTGTATTTGCATGTAGACCACCCACATGGTATTGCCCAACTGTTTTGCTGAACCTCCGTGGCTGTGCCCCTGCACTGTCGCCCTATCACATACACATTCACTGATGGTGGACAAATGTGGCTGTGCCGTCACCCATAGCACAGGCATGGTCCATCGTTGTCATTATCAGGAAGCCGGTCAAGAGAAATGAGGAGCAGCTGTAGTTCGAGTGAGTGCAGGTAGACAGGAAGTGAGGCTGGAGGAGATCAGCAGCACTGATATCCAGTTAGAGTTTAGATCTCCTTAATTGCTTTGCTGAAAAAAAGGAAAGGAAGAGGTTTGTTGCTTACAGACCTCAATAGCTCAAGCAGGTCAAGTGAATGAACCCTTGTATGGGCAAACCACAGGCTTATGCTGGGCTCAGAAGGGTGGAGATTTAGCCACATTGTCCACAATGAGCATTGAAGGTTTTTTCTGTGGCCCCCAGTGGTTGTTACCCTTTTCTCCATTATTTCTCCACTAGATTCCGTCATCACAAAGGACGCCGAGCTGATCTATACCCAACTGGGGGGCACCGCGATCATCAATTGTAAATATAATGAGCCGGCCACCACACAGAGGAGATACCTGTGCAAGGTCACCAAAAATGGCTGCGTCAATGTCATCGACAGCACAGGGAGGACAGGCTCCAGTTACGACGGGAGAGTCACAGCTGACAGCCAGAAGGAGGGAATGTTCATCGTCAAAATGGTGCAGGTGCGGAATTCAGACGCCGCGCACTATACCTGCAGTTCCGACAACCCTGAAGACTCCATAGATGCGCCTACTTATGATTTGAGAATCAACGAAGGTGAGACAACTGCTATGGACATTCGATACATTTAAAAAAATAAGGAAATGTACAGCTAGTGTAAGTACCCGAATCTGTCCCGATATTTGCCTTTGAGCATGCTGACGGGAGGAGAGCGCAGAGGGATAGCTCATCCGTATGATGTTGATTAGTTGCTGTCCAATCACAGGATGAGGTATGGGTGACCTATTAACTACAGTAGAGAAAAGTCAGGTCACATCAGTCAGTCAGGTCAGGTGCCATCTGATGGGGCCGTGTAAATCTCAGGATGGCTGGACCAGACTGCAAGCCCTTTGGAAGATAAGAACCGTCCCATATACATTCTCCAACTCCATGTTGGCTTGAGTTCAGCTTTATAATAAAGTAAATCCAAATTCAACTCAACAAAAGTTGACTTGTAGGCAGATATATAACATTAACAGTTAATCCGGTTTTGTAGGCTTTAGAGATCCATGATATGTAGTCCACATGCAGCTACTACAAGTACCTTTTCTATTAGCTTCCTGAATTTCCCGGCTTGAGGTGCTGCTTTTTTGGGGAAATTCAGGAATAATGGCCTGGTGTACATAAGTCAATTCTGACTCACTGTCTATTTTCTGCAGAGACGGATACTCCTCAGGGGTCCCGACGATTGACCCCCAGGCTGGGAGGGTCCCTCTCCGCTGAGTGCAATTACGACCCCAAAAAGAATTACACGAAGAAGTTCTGGTGCAAACTGCAAGACGGAGTCTGCAATCCGATCATAACAAAGGACGGGGACGTGATGGACGCCTACGAAGGAAAAGTACTCATCCATGACAATTCCACGAGCGGCTTGATGCAGGTCCTCATGGACAACATCTCTAAAGAGGACGAAGGCTGGTACTGGTGTGTAATGGCCAATGAAATGCATGACCAAACGTCTGCCGTGCAGGTCAGGATCTCAGATGGTGAGTGGGGAACCTTAAGTCCTTGGTCAATTGTTTCCTTCCTTAGATCGAGGGAGGGTAGATGCTCTGTCAGGTTTTTTTAACTGCTCTCTAAGTCCACATTGGGTGGATTTCCTCTTTACTTCCTGTCCAGGGGACACACAAGGCATGGCTGTAGGTTGAACATCTTGCTTCCTTTCCTTGTCTTATTTTTCAGCCCCTAATGGATTCTCCAAAGGACTACATGGAAAATAGAATCCTATAGATGTCAAATGTGGCACATCTCAGGCCTCTGTCCTGCTGGTCCTGTGTCCACAGCTGTGTCCCGGGATCACAGCATCATCCTTAGTATTAATTAGGGTTATTGTGTCTGTGAGTGGGTGGCTCCTGCATATTTAGGGCCCGGATTGCCCAGAAAGTAGGCGTGATACTGGCAGGACTGCCTAGAAGTTGGGCATGTTGAGTGTGGGCCAAGGATAAGAGTGTCCTGGGGACTGGGACTAATATGTTGATAAGAATGGAATCCAGAGAGGTGCTCAGAGCGGAGCTCGAGATGTCATGTGGACATGAAGTGAAGGGGCATTGGAAGTTCAGCTTATAGGAGAGCCCTGTGGGGCATCTTGACAAAAAGTGATGGGACACAGGAAGTTCAGCTCATACTCGAGATGTAATTTGGACAGGTAACGAAGGGGCATTGGAAATTCAGCTTATAGGAGAGCCCTGTGGGGCATCTGAACAAAAAGTGAGGAGACAAAGGAAGTTCAGCTCATAGTAAAGCCCTGGGTGTCACTAGGACAGGAAATACGGGGTAATTGGAAGGTTAGCCCATATCTGAGCTCTGGATGGAAACCTGGACAGGAAGCAATTGGAGATATCAAGTTCAGCTCGTGGCAGAGCTCTGGGTATCACTGGGACATGAAATAAGGAGAAACAGGTAAGGTGTCCACCTTCCCAGCTTGGCTGTTAATATAGGAAGTGTTGCCAATATTACTGAAGAGAAACAGATCAGGAAGCAAGTATTTTTTGTCCTGGGTGTCACTAGGACTGGAAGTAATATGGGAAGTTCAGCTTATAGGAGAGACCTGTGGGGCATCTGAACAAAAAGTGAGGAGACACAGGAAGTTCAGCTCATAGTAAAGCCCTGGGTGTCAATAGGACAGGAAATAAGGGGTAATTGGAAGCTTAGCCCATATCTGAGCTCTGGAGGGGCACCTGGACAAGATGCAATTGGAGATATCAAGTTCAGCTCATGGCAGAGCTCTGGGTGTCCCTGGGAGATGAAATAAGGAGAAACATGTAAGGTTCCCACCTTCACAGCTTGTCTGTTAAAATAGGACTTGTTGCCAATATTACTGAAGAGAAACAGGAATCAAGTATTTTTTTCCTGGGTGTCACTAGGACTGGAAGTAATATGGGAAGTTCAGCTCAAGGGAGAACCCTTGGTTTGACTGTGATATGGAGATATGGACACATGAAGTTCAACTCAATGCGTAGCATTGGGTGTCCTCAAGACAAGAAGTGAGGGACACAGGAAGGGCATATCAAAACAGAACCCTAAGTGTCACTAAGACAGGAAGTGACGGAAGATCACCCCATCTAGGAAAATACAAATTGTTCTATTCTGAAAAAATAAAAATCCATGTTAGTTTGGAATTCTGTGACCACTGACTTAATTTCACCAAAAAGAAAGATTTTGTATAATATAAGTTGTATCTTTCTGCAGAAAATCTCCCAGGACTGTCCGGAAGCAGACTTGTCCGAGCGGTTGCCGGTGATCCGGTTAAGCTCACCTGCTCCTATCCCTGTCGGTTCAAAAGTACCAAGAAGTATTGGTGCCTTTGGAGCAACCACGGGTGTAAACCTATGAGCAACGTGGAAGATACTCAAGATACTCAGTTGCCCACCTGCAAGACCGAGGAGCTGGCGCTCAACATCGAGTCCGTATCCCAAAAGGACAGCGGGTTCTACTGGTGTGGTGTCAAACATGACATCAGATATGGGGAAATTATAGCCGTGCGCCTCATAGTTGAAGGTGAGTTCTGGTCGCAAGAGAGGTATTCTTGTTAAAAAGTTAAAAAATGTAATAACAGTTGTATAAACACGTTTATGTTTATGCCCAAATACACCCAAAAGATAATCTTCTGTGTGTTGGATAGCCATAGACATACACTATATTACCAAAAGTATTGGGCCCCCCCTCCAAATCATTGGATTCAGGTGTTCCGTGACATTTCCTGGCTACTTAATATTCCGCGGTCACCTGTTACTGGTATTATCACAAAGTGGAAGCAACTGGGAACAACAGCAACTTAGCCAGGAAGTGGTAGGCCACGTCACATCACAGAGCGGGGTCAGCGCATGCTGAAGCGCACAGCGCGCAGAAATCACCAACTGTCGGCATGAGCCAATAGCTACAGACCTCCAAACTCCATGTGGCCTTCAGATTGGCACAACAACAGTGCATAGAGAGCTTCATGCAATGGGTTTCCATGGCCAAGCAGCTGCATCCAAGCCGTACATCACCAAGTGCAATGCAAAGCGTGGGATGCCGTGGTGTAACGCACGCCGCCACTGGACTCTAGAGAAGGGGAGGCGTGGTCTCTGGAGTGACCAATCACGCTTCTCTGTCTGGCAATCCAATGGACGTGTCTGGGTTTGGCGGTTGCCGGGAGAACGGTACTTGCCTGACTGCATTGTGACAAGTGTAAAGTTTGGGGGGGGGGGGATTATGGTGGGGGGTCGTTTTTCAGGGGTTGGGCTTGGCCCCTTAGTTCCAGTGAAGGGAACTCTTATGACATCAGCATACTAAGACATTTTGGACAATTTCATGCTCCCAACTTTGTGGGAGGAGTTTTGGGATGATCCCTTCCTGTTCCAACATGACTGCGCACCAGTGCACAAAGCAAGGTCCATAAAGACATGGATGGGGGAGTTTGGGGGGGAGGAACGTGACTGGCCGCACAGAGTCCTGACCTCAACCCGATAGAACACCTTTGGGATGAATTAGAGGCGGAGACTGCGAGCCCGGCCTTCTCCTCCAACATCAGTACCTGACATTACAAATGGTCCAACATTCCCATAGACACACTCCTACACCTTGTGGATGCCTTCCCAGAAGAGTTGAAGCTGTTGTAGCGGCAGGGAGGAGCCAACGCAATATTGAACCCTATGGACTAAGACTGGGATGTCAGTAAAGTTCATGTGCGTATAAAGGCGTCCCAATACTTTTGTAATATAGTGTATGTTCAACCTCTAATGCCGACAGCCATTTTTATTGTCAAGGATTGGAGAGAGTGATGAATTGCTTTGTTGTTGTTGACTAAATCTTATCTTTTCTTTTCTGCCTATCTTTTCTTACCCCAGAAGCACCAAGGGACATAGTCAATATCAACGGACGGGCAAACTTTGGTGGAGGCTCAAAAAATGTGGAAGCGGTTGACAGTGACACCCCTCCCAGGTTAGTCCTGAATTCTTCTGTGGAGACATCTGTTTTACACAGTGCCAGTATGGTGCAGTAAAGTGTAGAAGAATGATCAGCCATTTGGTGGTGGAACAATTGGAAGTAAGTTTCATGAATGAAGTGTCCAGAGAATACAATGCTTGTCCAAATGTTTCCATTTCCTCATAGAACTGCTGGGAGCCCAATTCAATGTGTTAAAGATGTCACCAGCACACCATATTGAAGTGAAGAACACGTCTGTTGGTTTTGGCATGAAGCGTCAATAAACAGACGTGTTCTTCACTTCAATATGGTGTGCTGGTGACATCTTTAACAAGTTTCAGTATTGGCGGCGCCATCCGCGGTCACTTCAAGCACCCACGCTGACAGGAATACCCGGTAAGAAGTGCAGCAGGATTCTGAAATACATATGTCCTAATTCAATGTGACCACAGGTGTGACTTCTTGTCCATCAGTCAGCCGTTCTGGGCAAAACCATCACCTTCAGAGGCCATCATCACATGTTTTTTTTTTCTCTGGTGAATGCAGCCCGGCCCCTGGGGGTCATGCTTCAATCACAATTTAAAGCAAAGGAGAGAAAATTGATAGCCACCATTGTCACCATAGGCAACACTATACCCAGTGTATGCAAAGCCATTGAAGACTATGTAAATGGTCCTGGTGACCCTTTTCTCTGGAACAAAAAGTTATGGGGGATTCATTTTTGAGTTGTCACTGGTACACAGAATGATGGAAAATTCTGCAATGGATAAGCCTGTCCTTGTGAAAACTATCTAAAATTGAATATTCCATTGATTTGGAGGCTCTCCCTCTTACTTCCTGTTACGTTTCTGGGACAGGAAGTAAAGGGAAGCAAATCTTACAGAGGTCTTAGCCATTCCCTACTTTATCCAAAACCAAAAAGTTATTTACTTGGCCTCACATACGCTTAAAAGGGGAAAGAGTTTTCTTGTTATACTCTTAACTCTACAGCCTTCTATTCCCCTATCGACCTTAAATGCCACCCATCATATTGACAGGTCAATACAAAGACAGAGATGGAAGGGCCGCCTTCCAGGACTACCAGTTTAAGCTTGAAAATCAGATTCCAGCCACTCCTCCCCAACTAAAAAATTGTAGGTGCTTGACCGACAATCATCCCCTCATTCAGAAAGTTTGTGTCTCTTTAAGGCTTTGTGACTCTTTATTGAATACAACTTTTCATGGTCCATTTCCAGCACCGACAGCAGCAAGAGCGGAACCGTCACTGCCGCCGTGGTCTCCGTGTGCGTCGCTGTATTGGTGGTCTGTGCTGTGTTCTTATTCCTCAGGTTCAGAAAAAGGAAGAATACAGGCAAGTGTTACCATTTGTGAACATAATAGTTGCATTTGATGGGTGTCATGCTGCTTGGTAGCCCTCACTACTACTAGTGTCCCCTCCAACTTCCTGAGCCGCTCTCATGTTCCCGGGTCGGTGAATTAGGAATGAAATCAGCCAGTGGCATTGGCGTTCCCAGCAATGGCAGCCTTCATATTCCCATTGTTATGTCTTCTTCCCTCCACAGATTTGGTCTCTGTTGGAAGTTACCGGACTAATATCAGCATGTCTGACCTGGACAACCATGTTGGAAAAGAGAACCCGGTGGCAATCGACCTGCAGGAAACTGATATCGGCCGTTCCGGAGGTGCGAATCTTTTTGCTTACTGGCCTCCAAAGCTGATCTGTTCATGCAGAACTTTCTAATGTTTATTTCTCTTTCTCTTGTTCTTCCTTTTGGTGCTGTTTCTACTTTTAGGTTCACCGAAGTCAAAGAAAAAGGTAAGTCAACTATCCAGACAGCTCACAGAAATCAAGACATGATGATGGGGATTTACTAAAGGCAGGGATAGTTTTAGTGCACTTGTGCCTATGGGCAGCACAGGTAAAGGGGCCGCTTTTCCCTTTGTTAAAGCCCGGCCATATCTTTTTCTCCCTATCATGAGTAGAAATGTCGTCTTCTAAAAACATAATGGTTTGTATGAGTACCGTCTGCATATTCCTGCACTGCCCTCTTTATATTTCTATTTTTAAATATTATTTATATTTTCTGGCACGCCATTCATGTCTCAGGCCACATTCAGCTTGCAGGACGCCATGGCAGGGGGTCGTGATCTTCCGCATGGCTGGGTTTGAGCAACTCACATCCTGCCTAGATGGTCAGGGTAGTAATAGGAGGAAGTTGCAAACCTACTGAAGTCAGGAATTATAAATATCCACTCTGTGCATTGTGTTCTTATGTTCACATTGGTTACATTGTTGTGGCAATCATGGATTTTAAGTTTGAGTAACCCCCCCAGAAAATCCCAAACTTAGATTCACAATTGCCTGCCATTGTCAGTAGACTGGGTCACTTTATGAGCTGCTTCTTCACTTCTGAGACGGTCTAAAAGAAAAACAGTAGATTATGGCGCAGGAATTAAGCAGCGGTATCTTCTGGTGTAGAAGTGCTTTGTTTTTGGAAAAGTGTCCTTAGGGAGGCGGTGAAAAATTAGGGATGAAAATATTTTTGGCAAAAATCTAGTGACACCAGTGGTTTACCATGTTATTTGGTGAGGATGGGTTTACCTTTGAACAGCCAAAGTTGAGCTGAGCTTGTCCAGTTGCTGCAATGGCACATACAATGAGTGCAATGGCCTTCCCAGTGGCTTGTCTAGTGGCTGCAAAGACTCCTGCAATGACTCATCTAATGGCTGTAATGATTATTCAAAGACTTACCCATGAGATCAATAATGGCTGCAATGGCTCATCCAATGACTCGTCCAATGACTGCAATGGTCTATTCAAAGAATTTCTCATGACTTGACTAATGGTTGCAATGGCTTGTCCAATGGCTCATCCAATGACTGGTCCAATGACTGCAATGGCTTATCTGAAGCATTTCTCTAGAGTTGACTAATGGCTTGTACAATTGTTCATCAAATGGCTTGTCCAGTGACAGAAATGGATTGCTCAATAGCTTATCCAATGGTTTGCCCGATGCCTTGTTAAATGACTTGCTCAATAGCTTATCCGTTGGCTCGGCCCATTGTAATATTCCCCATCATACCCTCAGGGAACCCATGGTCTCTGTCTTAGCTGGCAGTGGTTCTACCTGCTGAGCCACCTTAGAACCTTGGATGGCTCCTTGCCTAGTCTCCTGTGTAATCCTCAGTTAAACCTAGTTTCTGCTGAACTCCTTGCACCTCCCTTGAACTTCCTATTTAAGCCACGCCTCTGCACTTCCTGTTTGCCAGATTATTGTGCTCCTGCCAATATCTTGCTTCCTTGCTCCTCCTGTGATACAATCTACTCACACTGCTACCCGTGTACCGACCTTTGGCTGCTGATTCACCGACTACTCTCATCGTCTTCTGCTACATACCTGATACCTTTGGCTACTGACCTCGGATTGATCTCTGACTACGCTTCCGCCTACTCCCATACTACTACCGTCTGCTTGTGTACCGAACTCGGCCTGTTTGACTAGGACTTTGCCGGCTGTTTCAGTTATTGGACTCTGAGCCTGATCCCAGATCGTGACAGTAATGTCCCATAAAGAATATCACACATTTTAGAAAGGCAGAACTCAACAGTAGCTGACATCAATAAATGATTTAAATATATTTCCTCCAACCTCTTACCCCAAATGCACCTGGGATTGTCCAATATTGTTCACTCTTTGCAGTCATCTCGGTAAACTATAAATCCAAAAATCATGTATAAAACTAACTCAGCCTCTTAGGACTTAGGAAACACAGTGTTGGATAATCTCCTCACCTTAATAACTCACATATGTATCATTACAGGGATCCCGGGAGGACCTGGATTATTCCTGCTTCCTGATCAATCATGTTGGGGTCCCAAATGAGCAAGTAACCGAATGATGGGCTCCTCACCGATTCCATGTGTTATTGGCCATTCCTGCATGCTAGAGATCTGTGCACACTCCAAAATGATGAAATGTAAATAGCTCCAGGAATCAATGATATATTCTGCTGCTATAGCTTTAATGTGGTACAGCCTGCGCGACATGAATTCACCATGAACAAGAATGTCATATCTTATACTGAGAACATCTTAAAGCTTAGTCCTTTCAAAAGCAATATTTTAGTTCTAGGTGTAGTCTGGTGGGGTGTGTCCGTTCCTGGCTTCTTATATGTCTTGGATACGCCAACAGTGAGATCTTGCTGCCATAGTTCCTGCCCGCCTGGAAGATTTAGGCGTTGCCGCTAACCTTTGTGTGTCCCAGCTCCTCCTATTACATTCTTCATTCTACACAATAAATACAAATCCAGCAGGGATGGTGGGAACCCCTCCTAAGGGGCACAATAGGTATACAGACCCGGGAACTCAGCACAGGGATCTCACCAATAGAAGTATATAAACCCTGCAAGAAGAAAGTGATCTGTAATTCCCAAACTATTCTAAATCACGCACAATTTTACAAATAATAATAATAGTAATGAAAATAAATGGATGAGGGTGAAAGCAAAATGTACGCTTAGTGTTTCGTGTTTCTATTTTCTGTATTGTAATGGGTTTGTAAATGGGTATATTCATGAAAAAAGCAAAAGATAATGATCCCACTTACAGAGACAGATCCTTATTCCTGAAGCAGAAGCTCCATGCTCCATCCTCTGTACAGCTCAGGTTGTGACAGCTGACACAGGAGCGATGCGAGTACCGCGGTCCTGCGTCACTGATCAAGGAGCAGAGCAGAGAATGGAGGTTCTCCGCTCTGCTCCCCGCTCTCCATCCTGAATTGCCTTGCCGTGGGTCCCCAGAAGAGCAGGGGACCCCAAAAGCCACAGCTAAAGATCACTTGTATAAAACAAGCGGCGGCTTCCCCCGCTGTACATTTAGTTCTGCTTGCCCGGAGCTGGGCTAAATGTAGAAAACAAATCCCTGTCCGGCGCCCCTTCAGACCGGGCCCCTCCCCTAAGTGGCGGAACGCCAGGGCCCGGTCGCAAACGCGACCGCTGCGACCCTGGTAGTTCCGCCAGTGCGTGTATATCTTCCAGCACCTGGCTGTCTGCTCCCAAAATCGGCCCTTTATGAGTCTCTTTTATAACACTTTCCCCCAGGCTGCTAGAGTTTACCTTTAACCGCGGTGGTGTTTCCGCCCCTCCTTTAGCCTGTTGAGAGTTTTTCTTTTTCTGCATAATGATGGCCGGTTATTTTAATAGAGCGAGGCTATAAAAGAGAGAAGAAAAAAAAAAAGAGGAGTCCAGAGTATAATCCGGGGTACACCACCTTCTACTGAACACCTCGCGGTTCTCTTTCTTTCCGCAGGATACACTTTCATTTAACGTTACAGATCACAGGGCTGCTGCTCCTCATTAATAGTATTCCAATCCTTTTATGGTTCCACCTGACATAAGATAGTGATTATCTCTCTGGCCCAAGGTCAACCCAAGAGATAAGCTGGTCGCATTCTAAAGTCCAGTAGTAGGCCTCCAGGCCGACGCTATCTTCACTTTCTCCGTCTTCGCTTTTATAAAACCTTTCCACAAAGAGCCATATATCTATTCCTTCTTAACGACTGAGAACGCCTTGGTCACCTCTTCCTATTTTTTGTCACTAATCACGGGTTCCAAGCAGCGGAGAAAACTCAGCAGAGTGCCACGGCTTTGGCTTGACCGCAAACCTGAATGTGAGGGCATACAGTGCTAGAAAGCAACTTTTCACTATGTAACCCTCTCCTCTTCATTTATGTCCCAAGACCACACATTATCTATCTTCAACAGCGCCAAATAGTAATTTGGTTATAAATTAATATCTGTAATTCATAAACTGTTCTAAATCTCATACGATTTTACTCTCCATCCAGAAGCAGACCTCCGATTAAGATTTACACACTCCATACCGAGATAGAACCCCCGCACCCAGAGACAGGCCCTCCATACTGAGACAGATCCACCATCCAGGGACAGATCCTTCATACAAAGATGGACCTTCCATATTGACACAGACCCCCGGTACAGAGACACGTCCTCTATACTGAGATGGACGGACCCCCTATACTGAGACAGACGCCCCCATCCAGGGACAAACCCTTCACACCAAGACAGGCCCTCCATACTGAGACAGATCCACCATCCAGAGACAGAACCTTCATACAAAGATGGACCTTCCATATTGACACAGACCCCCGGTACAGAGACAGATCCTCTATACTGAGACGGACGAACCCATCCAGGGACAAACCCTTCATACCAAAACAGGTCCTCCATACTGAGACAGATCCACCCTCCAGAGACAGATCCTTTATACTGAGACAGACCCCCCATCCGAGGACAGACCCTTCATTACAAGACAGGCCCTCCATACTGAGACAGATCCACCATCCAGAGACAGATCCTTCATACAAAGATGGACCTTCCATACAGACACAGACCCCCCCCTGTACAGAGACAGATCTTCTATACTGAGATGGACGGACCCTCTATACTGAGACAGACCCCCCCAGGGACAGAGCCTTCATACCAAGACAGGACCTCCATACTGAGACAGATACACCATCTAGAGACAGAGCCTTCAAACCAAGACAGGCCCTCCATACTGAGACAGATACACCATCTAGAGACAGAGCCTTCAAACCAAGACAGGCCCTCCATACTGAGACAGATTCACCATCCAGAGACAGATCCTTCATACAAAGATGGACCTTTCATACTGACACAGACCCCTGTACAGAGACAGATCCTCTATATTGAGGCAGACCACCCATCCAGGGACAGACCCTTCATACCAAGAAAGGCCCTTCATACTGAGACAGATCCACCATCCAGAGACAGATCCTTCATACAAAGATGGACCCTCCATACTGACACAGACCCCCAGTACAGAGACAGATCCTCTATACTGAGATGGACGGACCCCCTATACTGACACAGACCCCCCCATCCAGGGACAGACCCTTCATACCAAGACAGGCCTTCCATACTGAGACAGATCCACCATCCAGAGACAGATCCTTCATACAAAGATGGACCCTCCATAATGACACAGACCCCCAATACAGAGACAGATCCTCTAAACTGAGATGGACGGACCTTCCATGCAGACACAGACCCCTCCTGTACAGAGACAGATCTTCTATACTGAGATGGACGGATCCGCTATACTGAGACAGACCCCCCCATCCAGGGACAGAGCCTTCATACCAAGACAGGCCCTCCATACTGAGACAGATTCACCATCCAGAGACAGATCCTTCATACAAAGATGGACCTTTCATACTGACACAGACCCCTGTACAGAGACAGATCCTCTATATTGAGGCAGACCACCCATCCAGGGACAGACCCTTCATACCAAGAAAGGCCCTTCATACTGAGACAGATCCACCATCCAGAGACAGATCCTTCATACAAAGATGGACCCTCCATACTGGCATAGACCCCCAGTACTGAGACAGATCCTCTATACTGAGACAGACCCCCCATCCGAGGACAGACCCTTCATACCAATACAGAGACAGTTCCCTCCCACCTCCCATGCAGAGATATAGGTTTCATGTTCTGAGGCAGCCAGTGTCTCCCTACAATTATAATATTTCAAATAATCACAAATGTACCTTTTATCATTTTCTTTCTGTTGGAACTTTCTTTTCATTCACATTTTATTGATTTATTGATTTCGGTGTTGATTTGGTCTTGCTGTAAAACTACCGCTGTGCTTACTTGCAAAATAAAAGTGCAAACCAAACTTTCCTCCAGTCGCCAGATTCTGCATTTCTTTTTACTTTGGTCAAAATTAAATTATTGGGTTCAATAAAATATACAAAGAGGAAACTCAACCAAAAAAAACAAAAAGTGTAAAAAGGTGAA
>NW_017307801.1:294109-307733 GCF_000935625.1 Nanorana parkeri
ACCCACCAGGACGGCGATGACACCATAACGCTGGATTGGATTAGTTGGATCAGCATAACAGGCCAGGAAACTAGTAATTTCCAAGCAAGAGTTTAGCAGTCCTTGTATTTTCTCAGGACTGGATTGAATTTTAGTGCCATCTGGTGTGAAGACTGAAAATACGACCAAACCAACCGACAACCAAAACAGTCTATGAGTGCCATCTGCTGGTGGAGAGTCCGACGGAAAGTTCTCCCCATTCCTTCATATTCTTTACATCTAGTATTTTAAAGGCAATACTGTATATCAAGGATACATACTGTATATCAAGGAGCTACAGATCTGTGCAAGGAAGATGATCTATCTATCTATCTATCTATCTATCTATCTATCTATCTATCTATCTATCTATCTATCTATCTATCTATCTAATATCTATCCCTCTATCTATCTATCTATCTAATATCTATCTATCTTTCTTTCTATCTCTCTCTCTCTCCAATTATCAGGCTTGCTCTGGGGATCGGAGAAGGGTAGATAGATGTGTGATGTTGGTATGTTAGTTATAATATCAGCAACCTGTCCTGGTTAATGAGTGACAGAGAGCCCAGTCGAAGGGTCACTGCTCACTTCCCACCACAACCTCAGACACGACGCATACGGCGCAGTGGATGTCCGACTGCCCCCCACCTTTCTGCTGCCCGGGCTGACTGCAGACCCCCAGGGTAGGTGACCCGCTCCATGTTTCTATGAAGGAAGAAGGATCTAGATTGGATGGAATGGTGTGTTTGTGATATGCGCTGGTCTGGGGACTCTGTACTGGTCGTGCCAACATGGCTGACCTCTGCAATTGTGACATCACAGAGAAGGGGCTCTAGAAAGTGTTTGGGTCACGTGACCAGGAGCCAATACAAGGGGCAATTGTTATGTATACCGTATACTGTTGCCAAGTTTAATTAATTTCCAAGGACAGTCCCAGCACTTGAGTCCCCGGAACGTCCTGTTTTTCAACCAGCAATACTGTTGACCAATCCCCTAAAAAGCTCTATGGCTATACAATTGTTTGATTATGTTAAAATCATGTTTAATAACGTCTCATCGAGTCTAATTAAGGTTTATCTGATGTCAAAGCTTTAAATAAAGTAGGGAAGAATTAGATCCGGGGTGTTTTTATTGTCTGTGTCCAAGTTTTGAAGTTTCCCTTCACTTCCTGTGCTAGAAACACAACACGAAGTAAGAGGTAAGAGGGGGAAACACCCTTTTAGTTGTCACCAGAACACACGTCCCCGTTGGAAGATTCCCCCACCTCCTGTTCTGGTCACAATCATAACACTTACCCCTTTGAGTCCCCACCACGATGATCCAGGACTAATAGAGAGGGTGAGGTTTCCCAGTAGGGGACATAGACATCAATACAAATCTAAGGAAATGGGTTTAAGGCTCTGGAACCCCGGAGTCTTCTTATATATTGATTTTGGATTGTTGTTATCATCCATTAGTATGATGGTAGTATGACTATGGATAGTCTGGACATTGGGTTGGTATCTTCTACACATGGACTCCATCGTCACCTTGGGTTATGATGAGGATGGATGAGTCTACATATGAAGCGCAATAGGTATCCCACCGCACCCCTGGCTGGTATACCCCTCCCACACTCCTGACCAGTATACCCCTTCTGCACTCCTGACCTGTATACCCCTTCCACACTCCTGACCTGTATACCCCTCCCAATCTCCTGACCAGTATACCCCTTCTGCACTCCTGACCTGTATACCCCTTCCGCACTCCTGACCTGTATACCCCTTCCGCACTCCTGACCTGTATACCCCTTCCGCACTCCTGACCTGTATACCCCTTCCACACTCCTGACCTGTATACCCCTTCCACACTCCTGACCTGTATACCCCTTCCACACTCCTGACCTGTATACCCCTTCCACACTCCTGACCTGTATACCCCTTCCACACTCCTGACCTGTATACCCCTTCCACACTCCTGACCTGTATACCCCTTCCACACTCCTGACCTGTATACCTCTTCCACACTCCTGACCTGTATACCTCTTCCACACTCCTGACCTGTATACCTCTTCCACACTCCTGACCTGTATACCTCTTTCACACACCTGACCGGTATACCTCTTCCACACTCCTGACCTGTATACCCCTTCCACACTCCTGATCGGTATACCACTTCCACACTCCTGACCAGTATACCCCTTCCACACTCCTGACCTGTATACCCCTTCCACACTCCTGATCGGTATACCACTTCCACACTCCTGACCAGTATACCCCTTCCACACTCCTGACCTGTATACCCCTTCCACACTCCTGACCAGTATACCACTTCCACACTCCTGACCAGTATACCCCTTCCACACTCCTGACCTGTATACCCCTTCCACACTCCTGACCTGTATACCTCTTCCACACTCCTGACCTGTATACCCCTTCCACACTCCTGATCGGTATACCACTTCCACACTCCTGACCAGTATACCCCTTCCACACTCCTGACCTGTATACCCCTTCCACACTCCTGACCAGTATACCTCTTCCACACTCCTGACCTGTATACCCCTTCCACACTCCTGACCTGTATACCCCTTCCACACTCCTGACCTGTATACCCCTTCCACACTCCTGACCTGTATACCCCTTCCACACTCCTGACCTGTATACCCCTTCCACACTCCTGACCTGTATACCCCTTCCACACTCCTGACCTGTATACCCCTTCCACACTCCTGATCTGTATACCCCTTCCACACTCCTGACCTGTATACCCCTTCCACACTCCTGACCTGTATACCCCTTCCACACTCCTGACCTGTATACCCCTTCCACACTCCTGACCTGTATACCCCTTCCACACTCCTGACCTGTATACCCCTTCCACACTCCTGACCTGTATACCCCTTCCACACTCCTGACCTGTATACCCCTTCCACACTCCTGACCTGTATACCCCTTCCACACTCCTGACCTGTATACCCCTTCCACACTCCTGACCTGTATACCCCTTCCACACTCCTGACCTGTATACCCCTTCCACACTCCTGATCGGTATACCCCTTCCACAATCCTGACCTGTATACCTCTTCCACACTCCTGACCAGTATATCCCTTCCACACTCCTGACCTGTATACCTCTTCCACACTCCTGACCTGTATACCCCTTCCACACTCCTGATCGGTATACCCCTTCCACACTCCTGACCGGTATACCCCTTTCGCACTCCTGACCTGTATACCCCTTCCACACTCCTGACCGGTATACCCCTTTCGCACTCCTGACCGGTATACCCCTTTCGCACTCCTGACCTGTATACCTCTTCCACACTATTATATTGAGCCTGATGAAGGGACCCTGTGTGGCCCTGAGAGATTGCCATCCTTGTGACAATATGTCTGCACATCAATATAGACATTTATTTGGACACATTTCATCAGTGTGCTGGTGACCTCTTGTATCTGCAATCTGCCATCTGCAGCCATTTCAGCTCTCATCCTCAAGGGGTATACTAGTCAGGTGTGCAGAAGGGGTATACCGGTCAGGAGTGTGGAAGGGGAATATCGGTTTGGAGTGCAAAAGGGGTATACAGGTCAGGCGTGCGGAAGGGGTATACTGGTCAGGAGTGCGGAAGGAGTGTACCGGTCAGGAGTGTGGAGAGGGTATACCAGTTAGGAGTGCAGAAGGGGTATACCGGTCAGGAGTGCGGAAGGGGTATACCGGTCAGGAGTGTGGAAGGAGTGTACCGGTCAGGAGTGTGGAGAGGGTATACCAGTTAGGAGTGTGGAAGGGGTATACCAGTTAGGAGTGCAGAAGGGGTATACCGGTCAGGAGTGCGGAAGGGGTATACCAGTCAGGTGTGCGGAAGGGGTATACCGGTCAGGAGTGTGGAAGGCGTATACTGGTCAGGAGTGCGGAAGGAGTGTACCGGTCAGGAGTGTGGAGAGGGTATACCAGTTAGGAGTGCAGAAGGGGTATACCGGTCAGGAGTGCGGAAGGGGTATACCAGTCAGGAGTGTGGAAGGGGTATACCGGTCAGGAGTGTGGAAGGGGTATACCGGTCAGGAGTGTGGAAGGGGTATACCGGTCAGGAGTGTGGAAGAGATGTACAGGTCAGTAGAGCAGAAGGGGTATACCGCTTAGGAGTGCGGTGGGATACCTGTTGCGCTTCAATTGTAGACTCATCCATCCCCATCATAACCCAAGGTGACCATGGAATCCATCTGTAAATAACCAACCCAATATCTAGATTGATGCATAATATTCAAGTCCACGTGCATGTTTATTCCAAACACATATTGTGTACAAAAGCCAGCGCTTTTCAGGTTCTATACACTGCCTAGTTCGTCAGGGCTGGAGTGTCACATGATAAAATAATAGTAAAATAATAACATTAACAATAACAAATTAACACCTACCAGAGGGTTCATCAACATCACTTATGTTCCAGAGGATGCTGGGCTTTCTAAGAAAACCCAGCCCTGCCTGCAGGCTTGTTGGTAGCCTGTGTTTCATTGACTAAGCTAGCAGGTCTAACAGGGCTATTCACAAAAGGGTGAAGGGTTTGGAGAAGTGAACAATCTCGGACAACATAGCCGAACTGGAAAGTGAGCTGAATTGGAAAATGTTTCCAAATCAGCTATTTTGGCCTAGATTGTTCCCTTCTCCGGCCTTCTCCATATTCTTCACCATTTAGTGAATAACCCTGTAAATGGTTCACAGACAGCACAAAAAGAAGTGTTTCTTTTTTTTACCATGACTTCATCTATCCAAATTTAAAATGAGGATGACTTCATTTTTTTATCCTCATATCCTATTTAAATGAGGATGACCCTTCCTGAGGGCTTATACTGGAAGCAGAACCAGCACAGGTCAGGCTGATAGCAGAACATTGAACGTCCTTTTTCCTCTTCTTACATATTCACATCTAAGATAAGTACACTCTGAGGTTGTGATGTCTGACCCGGTTATGACTCAGGCGCGTCGGTGTACCTGACCTCTGAACTATTGCAGCATAGCCGGTACTAAACATGGCCGCTCTCCGTATCCCTGGATCAAGACTGACTCGATGTATATGTAGCGATAACTCCCAGCAGCGAGCCGCTGTTTGCCCGGTCCACATCTAGTCGGTCTAGGGGGTTGATTTCCATCTGCGCCCCATTAGCACTAACTACCCTCTTCTGGCGCCCATAAATTGATGTCCACTTCAGTAGTATGATGCTAATTGAACATCTTCTGTGGGGGAGAGGGTATAGGGGTTCTAGGTGTCTAGGGGTAATCATCCTCAGCTCCAGACTCACCGGATCTTGTTAAAGTAGCCATGCAGCTCCACGATCCAGGAAAGAAACACTGACCATGCTCTGAAGTCCACATAGACCCAGGGCACTTCAAGGGCCTGCACTGGTCCTGGTTCTTTTCCTCTCTCCATCTCTCAGGCCTCCTCCATGTTGGAGTCCTCAGGGAAACATCTTCCCTCACTTTAGCCAATGCCCACAGGACAGGTTCTTTTCCTCTCTCCATCTCTTAGCCCTCCTCCATGTTGGAGGCCTCAGGGAAACATCTTCCCTCACTTTAGCCACTGCCCACCCCCCAGGCCTCGGCCTAGCCTGGGGGGCAGGCTGAACAGGACCCCAGCCCTAATCCATGGCTGGTCCCGGCGAGAGAGCACATGGCAGCTCCCACCAATATATGTACACTCTGCCAACAGGCACCACTGACTGAGTGAAGCCCAGTAATTGGCTGCTGTACTGTACACATATTACAGTGTCTCCTATTGGCTGTCCCACAATATGATAGTCTCACTCCACCCAGGGGGGTACAGATAAGGTTAGGCACCTGGGATTAACCATGTCATTGCAAATACAAATCCAGCCAGGCTGTCTACAGCCCTGGCTATCACTAAATGCATAGTCGGCACATCACAAAAGGTGATGGGCGCTACATATACATTGTATTTCCTGTGATGGTTTCACACTTAAATATATAACGGGGCCAATAAATAAAAGGTTAATGATTATAGCCATAGACACTCTATAGCATGCAGTGGGGTGGGGGGTGTGATTTGTCTCTGGTCGGGTACTTCTCTGGAACATTTGACTTCCTTGTACAGGGCTCAGGGATTGATATTAAAATATTATCTTACATACTGTCGGTGAGATCAGATTCAGTAACAGGTGAAGCAATATAGAACACCATCCCCTTTATCCTTCCTACCGTCATTGTATACTATCATGGCTTTATTTATTATTTTTTATATTATATCTCATATCACATGTACAGGACCATGTTGGACATCCAATTCCAAAACCATGCTCATTAATATGGATGGCCAATAATATAGAGCTGGTCCACCATTGGGGCTATACCATCCCCCCCTCTCATATCATCTCACATAGGCGAGATCAGTTTCAGGAACAGGCGAAGCAAAATAGAACACCGTCCTCTTTATCCCTTGTACCTTCATTGTCTACTATCATACTTTTATTTGATATCTTTTATATCATATATCATAGACAGCAGACACAATTGGGCCAAAGGTTTGTGGACACGTGACCATCACACCTAGGTGAGCTTGTCGGACATCCCATTTCAAACCCATGGCCATTGCTATGGAGTTGCCCTCCTCCCTTCTCTCCATGGCCATTAATATGGAGTGCCCCCCACATTTGTGGCTATAACACCCTCCACTCTTCTGAGAAGGCTTTCCGCAAGATTTTGGATGGTGTCTGCTGGAGTTTAGACCCATTTGTGAGGTCGGGTACTGATGTTGGATGAGAAGACCTGGCTCACCATCCACATTCCAATTCATCCCAAAGGTGTTCAGTAGGGTTGAGGTCAGGGCTCTGTGCAGGACACTCAAGTTCCTCCACACCAAGCTCATCAAACCATGTTTTTTTGGAGCTGGTACAGAGGGGACAGTCATGGTGGAACAGAAAAGGGTCTTTAACAAGCGGTTACCTTCATTGTATATTATCATAACTTTTTTTAAAAAATCTTTTATATTATATCTCATACACAACAGACACTAAATAGACAAAGTTTGTGGACACCTGACCATCACACCTCTGTGAACGTCTTGAACATCCTATTCGAAAACCATGGCCATTAATGGGGAGTTGGCCTCCTCTTTTTGTAGCTGTAACATTCTCCACTCTCCTGGGAAAGCTTCCACAACATTTTGAAGATTCTCTGTGGGAATTTGTGCCCATTTGTGAGGTCGGGTATTGATGTTGGATGAGAAGAACTGGCTCACAACTGGCTTTCCAATTCATCCCAAAGGTGTTCAGTAGAGTTGAGGTCAGGGCTCTGTGCAGGACACTCGAGTTCCTCCACACCAAACTTGTCCAACCATGTCTTTATGAAGCTGGCTTTGTACACAGGGGACAGTCATGGTGGAACAGAGAAGGGTCTTCACCAAACTGTTACCACAAGGTTGGCAGACAGCAGAAACCTCAACCCAACCCAAAAAAATCCAGGATCAGCCATAATCATATCATAATTGTCATAATCAATGCTGTAATAGGTTTTTGATGGCTTTATGTGATGTGTTTTTTTAGGAGATGATAGTGATCTGAAATTTGCTTGAGATATTCCTGTATATATTATGTATTGGGTGCCCATGGACATAGTAGAGTGGTGGTGGGCAATGCATTCATGATCCAACATCCCTCTGCTACCAGTAAGGTCTGATTGCTCCATGAAAAGGAATGTTCAGCTTGGCAAGTCCTTCCTTTTCTTGTTGATGGGTGTTGCTATGGAAAAGGGCAGAGGAGATGAGTGTCTCTAAAGAAATAGGAGGGGGAGGAGATCAGAGTTGCTATGGAAATGGGAGAGGAGATGAGTGTCTCTAAAGAAATGGGAGGGGGAGGAGAAATAGAGTTGCTATGGAAATGGGATAGGAGATGAGTTATGCTATGAAGATGGGAGGGGGTGAAAGTAATAAGTGTGGCTATGGAGCTGGGGTGCGGAGTTGAGTATTGGTAGAGAGATGGGATAGGAAGAAGATGGCTGTCATTTGGTTGTGGCAGGATAAGGAAATGTATATCACTATGAAAATGTAAGGGGGAGGAAATGAGTGTTGCTATGCAGGCAGGATGGGGTGTAGGAGATGTGTGTTGCTATGGGGATGAAAGGAGAGGTGGAGTGTTGCTATGAATATAGAAAAGGGAAAAATATATGTGTTGAGTGTTGCTATGGAGATTGGGAAAGGAGCTGAGTGTTGCTATGGAGATGGGAGGTGAAGGAAATTAATATTGCTATGGAGATTGGGAAAGGAGGTGAATGTTGCTATTGAGATGGGAGGTGAAGGAAGAAAATTAATATTGCCATGGAGATGGAAAGGGGATGAATTGTGTGTCACTTTGGAGTTGGGAAGGGGAGCAAATGAGTGTCACTATGAAGGTGGAAGTGGTAGGAGATAAGTGTGGCTATGGAGATGAGATGGGGAGTTGGTGAGTGTGGTTATGGGGATGGGATGGGGAGGAGATGAGTGTGACTATGGAGGTGGGATGGAGAGGAGATGAGTGTGGCTATGGAGATGGGATGGGGAGGAGATGAGTGTGACTATGGAGGTGGGATGGAGAGGAGATGAGTGTGGCTATGGAGATGGGATGGGGAGGAGATGAGTGTGACTATGAAGGTGTGATGGGGAGGAGATGAGTGTGGCTATGGAGATGGGATGGGGAGGAGATGAGTGTGGCTATGGAGATGGAATGGAGAGTTGGTAAGTGTGGCTAAGGGGATGGGGAGAAGACGAGTGTGGCTATAGAGATGGGATGAGGAGTTGATGAGTGTGGCTTTGGAGGTGGGATGGGGAGGAGATGAGTGTGGCTATGGGGATATGATGGGGAGCAGATGAGTGTGGCAATGGAGATAGGATAGGGAGGAGATATGAGTGTGGCTATGGAGATGGGATGGGGAGGAGATGAGTGTGGCTATGGGGATATGATGGGGAGCAGATGAGTGTGGCAATCGAGATAGGATAGGGAGGAGATATGAGTGTGGCTATGGAGATGGGATGGGGAGTTGATGAGTGTGGCAATGGAGATGGGATGGGGAAGAGATGAGTATGGCTATGGAGATGGGATGAGGAGTTGATGAGTTTGGCTATGGGGATGGGATGGGGAAGAGATGAGTATGGCTATGGAGATGGGATAAGCAGTTGATGAGTGTGGTTATGGGGATGGGATGGGGAAGAGATGAGTATGGCTATGGAGATGGGATAAGCAGTTGATGAGTGTGGTTATGGGGATGGGATGGGGAAGAGATGAGTATGGCTATGGAGATGGGATAAGCAGTTGATGAGTGTGGTTATGGGGATGGGATGGGGAAGAGATGAGTATGGCTATGGAGATGGGATAAGCAGTTGATGAGTGTGGTTATGGGGATGGGATGGGGAAGAGATGAGTATGGCTATGGAGATGGGATAAGCAGTTGATGAGTGTGGTTATGGGGATGGGATGGGGAAGAGATGAGTATGGCTATGGAGATGGGATAAGCAGTTGATGAGTGTGGTTATGGGGATGGGATGGGGAAGAGATGAGTATGGCTATGGAGATGGGATAAGCAGTTGATGAGTGTGGTTATGGGGATGGGATGGGGAAGAGATGAGTATGGCTATGGAGATGGGATAAGCAGTTGATGAGTGTGGTTATGGGGATGGGATGGGGAAGAGATGAGTATGGCTATGGAGATGGGATAAGGAGTTGATGAGTGTGGCTATGGAGATGGGATGGGGAGGAGATGAGTGTGGCTATGGAGATGGGATAAGGAGTTGATGAGTGTGGTTATGGGGATGGGATGGGGAAGAGATGAGTGTAGCTATGGGGATATGATGAGGAGTTGATGAGTGTGGATATGGGGATGGGATGGGGAGTTGATGAGTGTGGCTATGGGGATGGGATGGGGAAGAGATGAGTGTGGCTATGGAGATGGGATGAGGAGTTGATGAGTTTGGCTATGGGGATGGGATGGGGAGTTTATGAGTGTGGCTATGGGGATGGGATGGGGAGTTGATGATTGTGGCTATGGAGATAGGATGGGGAAGAGAGTGTGGCTATGGAGATGGGATGAGGAGTTAATGAGTGTGGCTATGGAGATGGGATGAGGAGTTGATGAGTGTGGCTATGGGGATGGGATGGGGAAGAGATGAGTGTGGCTATGGGGATATGATGTGGAGTTGATGAGTGTGGCTATGGGAATATGATGAGGAGTTGATGAGTGTGGATATGGGGATGGGATGGGGAGTTGATGAGTGTGGCTATGGGGATGGGATGGGGAAGAGATGAGTGTGGCTATGGAGATGGGATGAGGAGTTGATGAGTTTGGCTATGGGGATGGGATGGGGAGTTTATGAGTGTGGCTATGGGGATGGGAAGTTGATGATTGTGGCTATGGAGATAGGATGGGGAGTTGATGAGTGTGACTATGGGGATGGGATGGGGAGTTGATGAGTGTGGCTGTGGAGATAAGATGGGGAAGAGATGAGTTTGGTTATGGAGGTGGGATGGGGTGGAGCTGAGCAGTACTAGTGGAAATTGTTGGACATCTTCTCAGAAGGAACCACCAGTGATTGGTGAAGGTTCTCTAAACTTCCTGTTAGATTATTCCCCCAGACAGCAGCTGACGGGTGGGATTCAGATGGACTCATGAATTTGGCTCCATACAAATTATCCTATTTTAGGTGATTTTGGAAATGAAAACATTGTGAATTCTCCGGTACATTGAAACCAGCCCGCAGTGTTCACCTGGACTGAAGACACCCAGCCCGAGCCTAGGGCCCCCTCATCCTCTAGCTGGCAGCCTGGCCGTGTCCTAATATGTGTGTGATGTGGCGCGTTGTCTGTGTAGGAAGGCAGAGTGACCGCACAGCAAAGATTAAAGTCCTTCCAGAAACATTTCGTCCCCGGCTAATAATTACCCACTAGAGAAAAATCAACCAAACTAACCGCAGAGACTTGTGTCCGTCTGTCTTCTCATCCTGCCTGATCTCATATGTACTGCCAACGATGGACGGACAATCACCGATATAAAGGGCTCTGCAAAATGTCCTCATTCTGGACCCTCTGAGCGTTCCCTCCAAAACCTTCCCGCTTCTAGATCTGAGATATGTGTTTATACAAAAGTATTTGTTGAAAGGGTTTAAAATAAAAAACATCATTTAAATCCGGGATTCCGGAAGATTTCCCCTAATTTCCTGTCCTGGTGACGGCTGTTTCATCTAACAGGAAGTGGAGGAAAATCTACAACAGCTCATCAGCTCCATCTAGTGGCCATAATCTAATGTTACATCACAATACACTGGAACTGGAAAAAATATATATATCGGGAACGTTCGTTTTTTTGGCATTGTTCACCAACTAAACAGACCCCGGTGTGTGTGTACAAAATTGAAAATTCTGGGTAGAGAATTAAATTGTTTCTGGGTGTTTATGGACACAACATTCTGTAGATACAGCTGAATACCGGCCGTCGTTCCAGCCACATAGATGTAGATATCGATGGAGATCTCAGGGCCCGCGATCTGTATCTCATGTAGCGATTCCAATATCAAATGATAACTTTCTATCTCCTCCGGTCCAGATGTCACAACTTCCCTTCTCCTGTCTTCCTCCCCCCCCTCCCACCGAAACCTGAGCGCTCATCCTAATCCCCGTCCTAATTAATCCCATTGTAGACTTGTATTAATGAAATGCAGGAAGGTATCTTTAATCTCTTCTCCTTGAAAGACATCCCACCCTGTACAATAAAGCATTGTTGGCCGGCCAGGTGGGGGGGGGCTTGGGGTAGCAAATGTTTCAGCTATTTCTATTATTTATTAACCCTGCGGGAAAAAAACTTCATGGGAGATTCCCACAGGGACGGTCTTTGCAGAATGTGTTCAGTTTATGTGACTCCTGACAATAGACGTTTCCTATTTGCTCCCTTCTGGTCTGTTAAACATACCATTGAAAGTGTTTTGTTATACCCGTTGACCCAGTTAAAAATCTTGTAAAGTGATAACTTCCGGTGTCATCAGTTACATTGTTTCCAGCTCTCTCTGTGGACTACAGCTCCCTCCCTACATTGTGGGGAAGAGGAGAGGGCGAGGTGGTCTGCAGTCCTGTCCTAGGATGTCTCCTTCTAGAGATACAGTAGGGTGAGTGAGTGTTGTCACCCTAGGACAGGAAGTGTGTTGCTGGCAGAGTGCACATCGTGGGAAGCTCACCTCAAGTCAGAGGAAGCCATTTCAGTCCAGGAGAGGAGGCGGTACAACTGTGCAAGAGTGAAGGGGAGGCCGGAGGTCAGATTTAAAGTGCCACTCCACCCAAAATTTCCGAAATTGCAATAAAATTGCAGACTGGTCACTCTTCTCGGTTGGTCACTGTTCTTAGCATACGCTGTTGAGATTGGGAATCTACCCAAAGGAGCCGCTGGTTGCCCGGTTCACTTCTAGTCTGTCTAGGGTATGATCTTCTGCTGACCACCCATTAGCATCAACCGCCCTTCTTCTAGTGCCCACAAACTGATGTCCACTCCAATAGTATAATGCTAAGTAAACGATTTATTGAACATCTGCACTGGGGAGAGAGGGTAGAGGGGTTCTAGGTGTGCAGGGGTAACCGGCAGGAGCTCCAGACACACCAGACTTCATAGGCACATCAGTGAAGATCCAATTGGGAGACAGCGGACAGCGACTGATTTAACAGACAGGCAGGATGGATGCAGATCCTCAAGCAGGAAAGGCACCCACCATACTCCTGAAGTCCACTTAGTTCCAGGGTACTTCAAGAGCCTGCATTGGTCCCGGTTCTCTTCCTCTTTCAGCATCAGAGGCCTCTTCCATGTTGGAGGCCTCAGGGAAAACCTTTTCCCTCACAACAGCCCATGCCCACCCCCAGGCCTAGCCTGGGGGGCAGGCTGAACAGGACCAAGCCCTATTCCATGGCTGGTCCCGCCTAGTCTGAGCACATGGCAAATCCCTCCAGTATATGTACCCTATGCCAGCATGCACCACTGGCTGAGAGAGAAACTCAGTGATTGGCTGCTGCACTGTACATACACTATAGTGCCTCTCATTGGCTGTCCCTCAATATGACAGAGTCTCACTCCGCCCAGGGGGGTACCGGCAATGCCAGATACCTGGGATTAACCAGATAATTGCCACTATAAATCCAGCCAGGCTGACTACAGCCCCGGCTATCACTAAATGTCTTAGTAGCCACATCACAGAAGGTGATGGTGACTACAATCAACAACAGATACAATCTTTGATTTGTTACAATTAGTATTCCATGTTGACAAAATTCTTCTTTCCAAACTCATCCCCCTTAGAGTCTATTGGACGTGCATTATACATCCTCGGTGTGACTCACGGGGGCTCAGGTGTCAATCATAATGTTTGATAAATATATTTCATCAACAACAAATACAATCTCTGATTTGTTACAATGTGTATTCCGTGTTGACAAAATACTTCTTTCCAAACTCCTCCGCACGGATCGGCCGGATCCAACCAGGGATCATCATCTGTATTTTGTCTGATATCAGGTGACCAGGAAGCGCCCCCCTCTTGGTAAAGGGGGATGGGTTGAAGGTCTTGTCAGGTGTGCGCTTGTTCTCTCCTCCCCTGCTGCTGTTCTGCCTATCC
>NW_017307801.1:307754-318562 GCF_000935625.1 Nanorana parkeri
GATCCCCTCAGGACTTCCAGCGACTTGTGTTTCTCTTCCATACAATCGCCGCCCTCGCAGGTTCCCGCAGACGTCTTTCCTTTGTAAACTTTTCTAAAATGTTTTTGTTTCTTTCTAACTTTTTCCTATCTGGTCCCCCTTCCCAATCCGCTCGTTCTTTTCATCCCCTCTTCTGTAGACAATGCTGTCACTCTGCCCGCTGACAGTCTGCTGTCATCTCTCTCACTATCATCTCCTGTTTCTCACGTCCGTCCTTCTCTCTTTCCAGTGGAATGGTCGCCGCAGACCCCCGGCCTCCTCGGCTGAGATTTGAGAGGGGACAAGCAGCGGAGATCCAGTAAGGTAAGCGAGAGTTTACTGCTGTTCACACCCTATGGAATGATCCCACCCTCGGGCTATAGTAAAAGATAACATTCATGCAACGACTCGTTGTCTCTCTGCAAAGCTTGGCCCGCTGCTGAATCTTTGTTTCCGGTGCAACCTTCGCTTTTAAATTCTTTTATCCTGAAAAATAAAACCAAAGACAAGCAAACCGAAGTTAGAAGTTGCTGCCGGTCAAAACGGGTTCACCATTCGTAGCGAGGATCGAGTCAGTAAAGTAATCGGGCTTGAATTTTTGACTTGCTTGAAGAGTTCCAGAGAGTCCGGCAACTGGGGAATCAATGCAAGCTGGATTCCATGTGCAGCCAATGATCCCTCAAAGGTTTTTTAAAGGGTTCTTCTTCTTGTCCTACTAGTGGCCTGACCAGTAGCTGTACCCAGACCCTAAATGACCCTCCAGTAGCAACAATCAGATGGACTTCAAAGCCTCCAATTTTCAGTTAGCTAGGGAGAAAGGGTTAAGGGAACAGGATACCAAAAACATATCGGGCCTTCTCGAGTCAGCAAAAAAATTGGCTGGTAGCTCTAATTTCTCTATTATCGGCCTCCCAGTAATATCAAAGTTTATGAAGGCTCTGTTTCAGTGTCAGCACCCCAAAATGGGTCAACTTATTGGGGGCCCTTGATTCTTCAGCAGCCTCCGAATGACAGTGGATCCTGTAGGTACCTCTTTTGGTGCTCCTAGATCCTGCACTAACAGTCTCCCAATAAGAATTGGACTTCAGACCCCCTCCAAGTGGTCACAGATATCTTAAAGAACTGAAGAATGGTGTCTCAATGCAATGTCCATCCGGCAGTTCCCCTGGACGTTGTTCTGCATAGTTAGACTCCTCTGAAGATGCTCAACAAAATCTCCCTGGTTCTTTAGTTCCTAACACAGGCCAGTTCCTTAGGCCCAGGCCCCAGACAAAGAGCCTTCTTACACTTACATCTTACACTTACAGTCTGGACCTTGCTAAACATAGATCCTCACCAGGCAAAGCCTAAGAGGCAAGCATCCTTCCAGAAGCCATCTCCAAATATTTACCCTCTTCCCACCTACATCACTGGCATTAACTCATCAGTGGTTAGCCAGGGCTGAATATATATTCATAGCCCCATAAATTGTACCTTCTCAGACTATCTACTGGAGAACACTCCGCAGGGGCAGGCAGAAGCAAACAATGTCCTTGGGATTAAGGAGAAACCTAACGAACCTAACTTCTTCTCATGGTCAGCTGAAGGCGACCAACAAGTACTGGGTAGTGTTCTTACACATAGTGGGTAGTCCCAAACCCAAAGGGCTAACTGGGCACCCCCAGGAGGCACTAGACACAGCAGACTTTCTGACTTTCCAGCCTATGAGCAGACCTGTTCAAATCAGGAGGTACTGGGACCCTGCGGACACTAGGGAAGGTGATGGCCATGGATGGATGCAAAATTCAGTTTGCTTCCCATGGTTAGAACTATTTGGGACCCCCATCAACTAAGACAGGGTACTCTACAGCCAACTCTTCCTACCATAAGACCAGAACAGTAGCACAGTTTTTTTTTTTAAGCCCACGGTACAACAAACACCAAAGTGAACATAAAAGTGCACCAAGGTGTGTCAGCTGGTCCATCTCCCAAAGACATAGCGCTCTTCCCTAAGCTTTCCTGAGAGGGAAAGGTACTCGTGTCCATCTGGCCGAAACTAGGCAGACCCATTGCTCATGGTCAGCCAAAGCTGACCACCAAGTACTAGGTTGGGGGCTCTCCCTTGCGGCCCTGCAAAAAAATCACCCCTGGATTCAGCCAAAAGGCCTAGCCCAAGAGGCAAGGTGCAGAAAAAGCAAAAGGTGTCACGACCAACGTGCCATTCACACTAGTGGGTACCCAAACCCATAGGTGCTACTCAGGCACGCCCAGTGAACAGTTCCGGGGGGACACGTGACACCGCAGGCTCCCTGCTGTTCCCAGCCCATGACCAGATCAGAAAGCCCCATTCAAATCAGGAGGTACTGGGCTCTCCCAGATCCCAGACACTAGGGAAATACTCCAGACCCCACTCTTACATGGGTGTACAATATTTTTTGGTTTCCTTAACCCCAGCCAGGATCCTTCGGAACCCCCATCATCTCAGGCAGGGTACACTGCAGGCAGCCATACCTACCAAAAAGCCAAAACAAGGACACATTTCCCCTCCTAAACACCGATCCCTGCAAGTACAACTCCTGCTTTAGGAGGACCCTTGGGGGAAATGTAATCTCGGTCAACAAGAATCAAACTCCATCTAGAAGTTATGGAGACTTCTTATTTCACCTGCATAGCATTATGGTCACTGTCTCATTTGCATATTCCAGTACAAATTTTGATTTTTCACTGTTCCCTCTCTGATTTGTATATTTTCTCATCAATATGAATGTTCTGCCGTCATTCACCCATTGCCGTCATTCACCCAATTGGTGGATTTAATAGCCCTGATTTGCATATTTGTTGCAGTGACTTGCCCACCCAAGACCCCTGTTTCTCCTGGAAAGTCCTGTATGTTTTGTTGGGGGGAGGGAGGGGGGGGCGTGCTCCCAGTGACCCGTCCCATGAATTGTGTGATTCTCTGCCGATTTAAATAAATCTGCATGTATATATTTAGGAAGATCTCAAAATGGCCTCGGGGAGGACCGCTGATCTCAGGCCAGCGCTACATAGGGCCTCATCTTCCGGCCAAGTCAGTACTTAGCATTGGTGTAATTTAATAGTGTAATGCTAGCACCTCAGCGGCCAGTAGGAGCTCAGGTATTGGAGTGGTAAATGTTGGGGGGCGGTGCTTGGTAGTGATTTGGAAAAAAAGTCATGGTGCTGTGTACAGCCCAGGCCTATGAATCTGGATCCTCCCCATTGAAGAATGATTCAGACTATTCCTCCCAGGCCTTTGTAATGTACACAGCGGGCTGTTTGGCCCCGTGATATGAACAGGGCCCATTTGTTAACCCAAAATATGCCAGATTGCTGGTCATGGTCTTAAATGGGTTTCAACGCAAAGACCACCAATTGCAAGGCTGACCCCAGCCTGCTACGAAGACCTCAGATCTTCTCTAGATGAAGAGGAGTCTGATTATCTGCTGTGTATGATTTATGGTTTGAGTCCGGGAGAGG
Organism: Nanorana parkeri; assembly: GCF_000935625.1. Lineage (NCBI taxonomy): Eukaryota > Metazoa > Chordata > Amphibia > Anura > Dicroglossidae > Nanorana > Nanorana parkeri. Next base: position 311,247 of record NW_017307801.1, read on the forward strand.
GGGGGGGGGAGACTGGCAGACAAAGGGGCTCTTATGGGGAGATAATTACAGGTACTAACCCAGGTCTCTCTTCCAGGGTGTCCGGACCTTTCATTACATTCCTGGGATGTTACATGACCGGTCCTCAGAGATGGTACAGAAAGACGGTGAGTTACAGATCGTTTAATTCCCCCCCCTGCCAACAACAGCAACAACATTCCTCAGGGCGGGTTTCCTGATGATGACAACCGCGGACCATGTCTGTGTTATGTGTGCTGAGAAGGCCACTTGTAGTCTCCATCAGAAGTCCTTGGGAAAAGGGTGACACTGCAGGGGAGCAATTCAGAGATGGGGCGGAGCGTTGTCACCCTACAGCAGGAAGTGCCTGAACAAGGACCCTCATGGCAGGGTCACCAAGGGTTATTCTAATGAAAGCTGCAGAATGTTCTGTTTGGGGTGAGATATATTCCGGTATTGTATTTCCTGATCCCTATCATCTTTCTTGTGCCTCCTTCTGCTGCCAGCGAGTAAAGGTTGCCACTGGACCCCACTGAGGATTCTGGGAATGATTGTCTGTATTTTCATCTCATTGGCTGGAATTGGAGTCACAATTTGGGCAGTGGGTAAGACTAGGCCTTCTTTTATTTTTAATCTTATATTATTATTATTATTTTGAGTTTATTATTTTCAATCCTAAAGGAAATATAAAGTGTTTTTCTGCATATTTTATTTTTAAAAATCACGGTTCTGTTTATAAACAATTCGCAGAGCCGATCACCCTCCAAATCTCTATGAACATTCATTCTGTGTGAATAAAGGAAAAAACAAAAGTTCTTTGTATATTTTCAGGTTGAATGTAATGTAATACTGCATTATGGCCACTGGATGGAGCTAAGTATTTCCTACACACCTCAGCTCCATCTAGTGGCCATGAGGAGGTATTTCATTACACCTCAGCTCCATCTAGTGGCCATAAGGAGGTATTACATTACACCTCAGCTTCATCTAGTGGCCATAAGGAGGTATTACATTACACCTCAGCTTCATCTAGTGGCCATAAGGAGGTATTACATCACACCTCAGCTCCGTCTAGTGGCTATATGGAGGTATTACATTACAGCTCAGCTTCATCTAGTGGCCTTAAGGTGGTATTACATCACACCTCAGCTCCGTCTAGTGGCTATATGGAGATTTTACATTACATCTCACCTGCATCAGTGGCCATAAGGAGGTATTTAATTACATCTCAGCTTCATCTAGTGGCCATAAAGAGGTATTACATCACACCTCAGCTGCATCTAGTGGCTATATGGAGGTTTTACATTACATCTCAGCTGCATCTAGTGGCCATAAGAAGGTATTACATTACACCTCACCTCCAATTTACTGGCCATATGGTGGTATTACATTACACCTCAGCTCCATCTAGTGGCCATAAGGAGGTATTACATTACACCTCAGCTCCATCTAGTGGCCAAAAGGCAGTATAACATTACACCTCAGCTCCATCTAGTGGCCAAAAGGCGGTATTACATTACAACTCCGCTCCATCTAGTGGCCATAAAGTGGTATTACAGTACAGTTCACTTCCATCTACAGGCCATAAGGTGGTATTACATTACACCTCAGCTCCACCTAGTGGCCATAAGGTGGTATTACATTACACACCAGCTCCCTCTAGTGGTTAATTGGCAAATCTCTATATTTCATATAATAAAACACATATGGATGAGCAAAAATGTATTAAATATCAAAGTCTTATCAATAAAGACTTTCAATAAGCTTTTCCATCTGAGCACAGTATTGGAGGCTGCTGGATTTTTGGAGCCCCCATTAGAGGGAGAAACACAATAAAACGTCCACATGATTAATATGTGAACGTCAGTGATTGGGTTACAATAAAACCGTTGGCATTTCTCACATCTGAGTCCTATGTAATACCGCTCGGGCACTGCTCACCTCTTCTGTTTGTTTTACAGTGACGTATGTTCTGAAGAACGGGACATCAAGCATCTACATAGGTAGGTCCTCCCCCTGGGAGGGGTGTCTGTGTTCCCCATTATAAAAATGTATTTACATTTCTTTCTACCCCAAATTTGTAATAATGACCCTGAATGCTCTAGAAACAGAAAAAGGTCAGTGAATGTGTTTGTTAAAGATGTCTTATGCACGTGAATGCCAGAGGGTTATATTTACAGAACCCCGTCATCCTGTGAGTATCTGTGAATGGTCATTTTGATCGCATAATGCCAAAAACTAATGTTCTTAATATTTTTTTTCCCCTCAGTTTGAATGTCATGTGTTGTAAGAATACATTGGAGCTGGGGAGCATCGGAAATACACTATATTACCAAAAGTATTGGGCCCCTCCCCCTCCAAATCATTGGATTCAGGTGTACGTAATATAATGTACGTATTTGCCCAAAATGACTGTTTACAGATATTTTCCCCACTTGCAGGGGAACCTCAGATTGGACAGGACACAGGACTCTGATAGCAATGCGCTGTCTCTGGTATTCACCAGCCTTGCTTCTGTGTTGTCTCAGTTCAGGTGAATTCTCCAGATCACAGGCTCACCGTGTATGACGACAAAGACCAGACCTGGCGACTGGTTTGCTCGTCCGCCGCCAATGCTGCTGTGGCCACGCTAAGCTGTGAAGAGATGGGATTCATTAGGTAATGGACTCTGCTCCTTCCTCTATAACTCTCCTCTCCTGGAATACTCTGCTCTGCTGGAGGACTCTGCTCCTTCCTCTATACCTCTCCTCTCCTGTAATACTCTGCTCTGCTGGAGGACTCTGCTCTGCTGGAGGACTCTGCTCCTTTCTCTATAACTCTCCTCTCCTGGAAGACTCTGCTCCCTCCTCCATAACTCTCCTCTCCTGATATACTCTGATCTGCTGGAGGACTCTGCTCCTTCCTCTATACCTCTCCTCTCCTGTAATACTCTGCTCTGCTGGAGGACTCTGCTCCTTCCTCTATACCTCTCCTCTCCTGTAATACTCTGCTCTGCTGGAGGACTCTGCTCCTTCCTCTATACCTCTCCTCTCCTGTAATACTCTGCTCTGCTGGAGGACTCTGCTCTGCTGGAGGACTCTGCTCCTTTCTCTATAACTCTCCTCTCCTGGAAGACTCTGCTCCCTCCTCCATAACTCTCCTCTCCTGATATACTCTGATCTGCTGGAGGACTCTGCTCCTTCCTCTATACCTCTCCTCTCCTGATATACTCTGCTCTGCTGGAGGACTCTGCTCTGCTGGAGGACTCTGCTCCTTCCTCTATACCTCTCCTCTCCTGATATACTCTGCTCTGCTGGAGGACTCTGCTCTGCTGGAGGACTCTGCTCCTTCCTCTATACCTCTCCTCTCCTGATATACTCTGCTCTGCTGGAGGACTCTGCTCTGCTGGAGGACTCTGCTCCTTCCTCTATACCTCTCCTCTCCTGATATACTCTGCTCTGCTGGAGGACTCTGCTCTGCTGGAGGACTCTGCTCCTTCCTCTATACCTCTCCTCTCCTGATATACTCTGCTCTGCTGGAGGACTCTGCTCTGCTGGAGGACTCTGCTCCTTCCTCTATAACTCTCCTCTCCTGAAATACTCTGCTCTGCTGGAGAACTCTGCTCCCTCCTCCATAACTCTCCTCTCCTGACATACTCTGCTCTGCTGGAGGACTCTGCTCCTTCCTCTATAACTCTCCTCTCCTGATATACTCTGCTCTGCTGGAGGACTCTGCTCCTTCCTCTATAACTCTCCTCTCCTGAAATACTTTGCTGGAGGGACTCTGCTCCTTCCTCTGTCTAACTCTTAACCGGTGTCACAGTAACCTTCATGCCTCTGTATTGTGTTATTAGGTCTATGAGTTATCAGGAGCTTCGAGTGGAGACAGCAGGAGCCAATGGCACGTCAGGATATTTTTGCGTCCGGGAATCGCAGATGACAAGCGCCAAAAGACTTCTAGAGGTTCTTACAGTCTGGTGAGTCTCTGCCGGTGACTTCAGGACCAAAACACAAACCCGGATTCAAAGTAGCAAAATTAGATATTGGAGCATCACAAAAGCTTCACCACCCCGGGTAGGAGGAAGCCGTACTAGCTTTGTATGGAAGTATGGGGAATTTTCATGCTGTGAATCTAAAACACAGACATTGGCAGATCTGTTCATTCTGAGAACATTTAATAAATCCCCCCTCCCCCCCATAGTGTGTGCAAAATTAATTTATTAATTGCAAATCTTGTCCACTAAGTGAATGTCATCACTCCCAATGACTTACCTCCTTTGCTTCCTTCCTCAGCGAGTGTCCGAGTGGGAGATTTCTCTCTGTCCAGTGTCAGGGTAAGTGTTGTACTGAGGGTTCCACTTGTCTCCCCTTTCTTTCCACTTTGACCCCCCCCCCTTCCCCACTTCAAATTCTCTCTCTCCTGTATCTTTCTTCTCTGCTCCTTCTTCTCTTCTCTCCTCTCCCCATGTTCGCTCTTCTCTTCTCCTTCTCATCTCATATCTCCTCTCTTCTTCTTTTCCTTACTTGTCTCCTCCTCCCCTCTCCTCTTCTCTCTTTACTTGCTTCCTTTTCACCTCTCCTCTTTCCTCCTTACTTGTCTTCACCTCACCTCTTTTCTCCATTACCTGTCGCCTCCCCACCTCTCCTCGCCTCTCCTCTTCCTTGTCTCCTCCTCACCTCTCCTCTTACTTGTCTTCTCCTCTCCTCTCCTCTTACTTGTCTCCTCCTCACCTCTCCTCTTACTTGTCTTCTCCTCTCCTCTCCTCTTACTTGTCTCCTCCTCACCTCTCCTCTTACTTGTCTTCTCCTCTCCTCTCCTCTTACTTGTCTCCTCCTCACCTCTCCTCTTACTTGTCTCCTCCTCTCCTCTCCTCTTACTTGTCTCCTCCTCACCTCTCCTCTTACTTGTCTTCTCCTCACCTCTCCTCTTACTTGTCTCCTCCTCACCTCTCCTCTTACTTGTCTCCTCCTCACCTCTCCTCTTACTTGTCTCCTTTTTTCTCCTCTCCTTACCTTTCCGCTCCTTTTTTCTCATCTTGTCTCCTCTCCTCACCTCTATTCTTCTTTCCTCGCCTCTCCTTTCCTTTTTCTGTCCTTTCCTCACTTGTTTTCTACTTTTCATCCACTTTTCCTATATTGCTTTTAAACTTTCTTTACAACTTCCGTTCTCCCCTCTATGTCATCTCTGCTCAACTCTGTTTCCCCCTCTGCTCTCTTCCTCTGCCCTCCACTCTTCCCTTCTCCTCTCCTCTCCTCTCCTGACCTTCACTCTTTGCTCCACTGTCTCCCTTCCTTCTTCTGTCTTTTCCTCTCCGTCCCCTTTGCTTCAAGATCTCCTCCTTTCTGCTCTTACTCTTCTCTTCTATAACTTTTCTTTTCTTATGACCTCTTCTGTCCTCTCTGCTCTAACTCCTCTTCCCCCTCCTCTGCATCTTCTCCTTTTCTTATGTCTGCAAGTCTTCTCTGCTCCAGTTCTCAGTCCCCCCCCGCCCCCCCATGTCTCCTCAGACTGCGGTCGCAGGAAGATGGCAGTGGACCGAATTGTGGGAGGACAGAATGCCGCTCTGGGCCGCTGGCCATGGCAGGTCAGCCTACGTTACGATGGAGCCCATTTGTGCGGCGGCTCCCTGATCTCCAGCGAGTGGGTCCTCACAGCTGCCCATTGTTTCCCCGAGTGAGTATTCAGTGTGAGCGGCCTGACAATGCTCGGGGTCAAACCCGAACGCGGATGATGGATGGACTGATCATGTGACCCAAATTACCACTTTAAGGGATCATTAAGCCCTTAAAATTACCACTTTAAGGGCTTATTGACCGCCCGGGAAGCCGGCACTACATGTTGTTTGGCCAGCTGGATTGCAATTGGCCGGGAAACCGGCTTCCCAGCCAATCAGCATCGAGCCAGCTTCCCGGTCAATCGGCAAGCCAGGCGGCAAGTAATGACCCATCTCCCGGCTTCCTGATTGGCCGGTAAGCTGGCTCCATACTGATCCCACCCAATCAGCATCGAGCCAGCTGTTCAACTGACTCGATGCTGATTGGCCCGGGAAGCTGGTTTCCCAGCCAATCAGCAAGGACACGACTGTTCGGCCGGCTCGATGATGATTAGCCAGGAGGCTGGCTTCCCTGCTGTTCGGCCAGCTCAATGCTGATTGGCCAGAAAGCCGGCTCCACAGCCAATCAGCATGGAGCCGGCTTCCCGGCCAATCAGTAAGCCGGGAGGCGGGTCATTACTCGCCACCCGGCTTCCTGATTGCCCAGGAAGCCAGCTCCATGTTCCCCTACGGCACTGCCGGTCAGAGGAAATTTTTCTCTGACTGGAAGTTCCAGTATCGGGGACGGTATCGGAGCATTTGGGTGAGTACGAGTAAGTACTCGGTATCGGCACCAATACTAGTATCTAATAATGTACAGGAGTTACATTGTTTGTAGCAGCGAACTGCAGACATTGCGGCATCCTCGGAGATGCAGACCGGTCACACTTAATGGTACACAGATAGCTCTAAGTGGGGGTATCTGTTTTTTAAATATAAAAAGGGAAATATGGAACAGCAATTGTAATTGAAAGCAATTCTCCTTTAAGCTAACGGAACCATTTGTATCTGTGCAGGAGAAACCGCGTAGTGAGTCTGTGGCGGGTGTTCGCTGGGGGCGTGTCACAGAGCTCCACCGGGGGGCATCTAATGGGCGTGAAGGGCGTTATATACCACTCTGGCTACTTACCTTTCATCTACCCGGACAGTGAAGAGAACAGCAATGACATAGCGCTGGTGCACCTGCTGACCCCCTTCACCCTCACAGGTAATTACCTTGGATTTCACCTGAATATATTTATTGTGATATCATTTATATACTAATACCGTGAACGGTTTCACCAGAATACGTGCAGCCGGTTTGCCTTCCGGCATTGGGCCAGCAGATCACGGATGGGAAGGTTTGTACGGTCACCGGATGGGGTAACACACAGTACTACGGTGAGTATCGTCTGTGTCGGGGTTTCCCAGCCCCCCGGATCCCCCCTGAAATATGACTTTTGGGGGGATTTTGTTTGATATGTGCTGTATCTGCCTCCTCAGGTCAGCAGTCTGACACCCTGCAAGAGGCCTCGGTGCCCATTATCAGCATCTCGGTGTGCAACCAGCCGGAATACTACGACAACCAGATCACGGGGAAGATGTTCTGCGCGGGATACCAAGAAGGCGGGATTGACGCTTGTCAGGTGACTGGGTTCCTTCCGAGGGATTGGTGGGGTCTAGATCAGAATTTCTCAACCAGGTCGCTGTCTGGTTTTGTCTGGGGGGGCTTAAATTTTACCATTATGTCATGTATTACCATGGTGCA
>NW_017307801.1:318583-334495 GCF_000935625.1 Nanorana parkeri
AGGGAGGCTCTGATGTGAAAGGGAGATGCTAAACTGAAAAGGGGGGTTGTGATGTGAAAGGGGGACCCTAAAGTGAAAGGGGTGCTCTGATGTGAAAGGGGGGATGCTAAAGTAAAAGGGAGGGGGGCTATAATGTCAAAGGAGGGGACTCTAAAGTGAAAGGTGGGCTCTGGGGAGAAAGGGGGGACTCTAAAGTGAAAAGGGGTTCTGTTGTGAAAGGGGGGACTCTAAATTGAAAGGGGGGCTCTGATGTGAAAAGAGGGACTCTGATATAAAATGGGGATGCTAAAGTAAAAGGGAGCTCTGATCTAAAAGGGGAGACTCTAAAGTAAAATGGGGGCTCTGATGTGAAAGGAGGGTACTCTAAGTAAAAGGGGGGCTCTAGTGTAAAAGGGGGGCTTTAAAGTAAAATGGGGATGTTCTGATGTGAAAGCGGGGACTCTGTAGTGAAAGGGGGACCCTGATAAGAAAGGAGGGGACTCTCTAGTGAAAGAGGGACTCTAATGTGAAAGGAGGGGGACTCTTAAGTAAAAGAAGGACTCTGATGTGCAAGGAGGAGACTCTACAGTGAAAGAGGGGCTCTGATGTAAAAGGGGACTCTAGTAAAAGGGGGGGGGTTCTGATCTGAAAAGGGGGACTCTGTTATAAAAAGGGGAACCCCACAATATGGCTGACCATGTCACAGGCAGTCCTCCTTTCCTTCTTCTACGTTAGTGTGATTCTGATGTGAAAGGGGGGGACTCTTATATAAAAAGGGGTGTAGCGCTCACCCCCGAAGGAGCCGCTGTATATGAATAGAGGTTCTCCTGCCTGTTTGTCCCAGCCACCGGTCCCCTTTGTTCAGCAACAGCACACCGACACTCACCGACAGAATGGACTCAAGTCTCAGGGTCTTTTTGTAGATTTATTTGCAAAGGTCAACAGGAGAGAGGATTTGGGGTCTGTAGGATGCCCTGGCGGATTATCTTCAAAGGACAGCTTTCTCCCCTAGCAACCGCTAAGGCCCATAGCAATGGGATCCGGTCAGAGTGACCAATGGTTTCTTTAACAATACTGTGAACAGTCAGGATGGTCCAGTAACTTATATGGAGAAGGTTAGCTATCTCTGGACTCAGGTAAGGACCGCTGGCTTCTTCTAGAACAGACACCTGGAATAGTGGGAGGGATCTCTCTTGTGGGTCCCAGACGGAGGCTCTCACCAGCTCCTCTGCGGTACCCCTCAACAAGAAGACTCCACCTCCGGCCCAGCTTCCATCAGGTCTTTTCCTCTTCAGTATCTGGAATCTCTGTGCCCTCAGCATCTGCAACTGCCAAGGAGCACTCCAGGTTAGTAGTAGTATCCTCTTAGAACAAGGCACCCAACACCTGCCACGTGTATGGGGCCCAAGCAAAGTTCCTATGGAGTCCTAGGCCTGCAGGCCCCCAGCACTTGGCACCCAGCTGAGGCCCAGGCCCTTTCCATCTGCATCACAGAGACCTCCTAGGGAGAGGCCCCCAGGGGGAAGAAGAGACCTCTGCACAGTGTCCCCAAACCTTTTATTACCTGTCCTCAGCCATACCTCTGAGTCATCCTACTCAGGGATTGGTTAGGGTCAGGTGCATAGTCATAGTCTGAGGATGGATCCTCCCTCACTGTATGCTGAGGCTCCCTTTTCCTCAGCAACAGGAGGAGCAATCAATCCAGCAGATTCAGGGACACCTATAGAATGCAGAGCTCTGTGTAATCACATCTAGACTGGTTACAGTCCAGATATTTCTAAATTGGATAGCGACATTTTAGAGGGCTCTACAGGGGGAACCCCAGGAATATGGCTGGTCATGGCCTTCACCTCTTCTGTCTGTTTGTTGTCTGCAGGGTGACAGCGGAGGTCCCTTCGTGTGTGAGGACACCATCTCCCGCACATCAAGATGGCGGCTGAGCGGCGTCGTCAGCTGGGGAATAGGCTGCGCTCTGCCGAACAAGCCCGGGGTGTACGCCAAGGTGGATCAGTACCAGAGCTGGATCTACAGAGCCATGAAGGTGGGGGCACATATACAGTATATATTTATACACTATATTACCAAAAGTATTGGCCCCTCCCCCTCCAAATCATTGGATTCAGGTGTTCTGTGACATTTCCCGGCTACTAAATATTCCGCGGTCGCCTGTTACTGGGATTATAACAAAGTGGAAGCAACTGGGAACAACAGCAACTCAGCCACAAAGTGATAGGCCACGTAACATGACAGAGCGGAGTCAGCGTGTGCTGAAGTGCGCAGAAGTCGCCAACTGTCTGCAGAGTCAATAGCTACAGACTTCCAAACTTCGTGTGGCCTTCAGATTGGCGCAACAACAGTGCGTAGAGAGCCTCATGGAATGGGTTTCCATGGCCGAGCAGCTGCATCCAAGCCGCACATCACCAAGTGCAATGCAAAGCGTGGGATGCCGTGGTGTAACGCACGCCGCCACTGGACTCTAGAGAAGTGGAGGCGTGTTCTCTGGAGTGACCAATCACGCTTCTCTGTCTGGCAATCCGATGGACGTGTCTGGGTTTGGCGGTGGCCAGGAGAACGGTACTTGCCTGACTGCATTGTGCCAAGTGTAAAGTTTGGTGGAGGGGGGATTATGGTGTGGGGTTGTTTTTCAGGGGTTGGGCTTGGCCCCTTAGTTCCAGTGAAGGGAACTCTTAAGGCATCAGCATACCAAGACATTTTGGACAATTTCATGCTCCCAACTTTGTGGGAGGAGTTTGGGGACGGCCCCTTCCTGTTCCAACATGACTGCGCACCAGTGCACAAAGCAAGCTCCATAAAGACACGGATGGGGGAGTTTGAGGTGGAGGAACGTGACTGGCCGCACAGAGTCCTGACCTCAACCCGATAGAACACCTTTGGGATGAATTAGAGGCGGAGACTGCGAGCCCGGCCTTCTCCCCCAACATCAGTACCTGACCTCACAAATGGTCCAACATTCCCATAGACACACCCCTAAACCTTGTGGACGCCTTCCCAGAAGAGTTGAAGCAGTTAAGGAGCCCATACACTGCTCGATTCTCGTACGAGAATCGCGGGAAATCCCGCGAGCAGTGTGAACGAAGACGTGCGACCGTTTCTACTGTACGGTCGCACGTCTTTTGTCTAAGGAGCGGTGCTCGGGAGACAAATGCCAAACGGGCCGGTGTGCGCGCGCACACTGCCCGTTCAGCATTGCGGTCATCGGAAGCCCGCCGCTCAGGGGGGCGGGCTTGCGATGATCGAGAGTACGATCTGCCTGTCCAAGATGGGCAGATCGTACGTTTTTTTAATTACTTTACAACCATCGCAAGACTAAGGTCTTGCGATGGTTGTAAAGTGTATGGCCACCTTTATAGCGGCAAAGGGCGGAGCCAACCCAATACTGAACCCTACGGACTAAGACTGGGATGCCATTAAAGTTCATGTGCGTCCCAATACTTTTGGTAATATAGTGCACATTGGGTTTATATTTAATATACTTTATAGCATATTTGATACATTTGATCTCATTCTTGTGCCGTATACATCTCTTCTAGACCAAAGGCGACGCCACGGGAATCACGGAGATGCCATGAAAATTCCCCCCCGCTATCCATGGAACATCCGGATCCGGAATTCTGCCGGAGCAGTGACTGGCGGCGTCCTCATCGCCACACTTATAATCGTCATTATGTAACGTTTGGGAAATCCGCCGCTACAATGTTACTGTTCCGGCCATGAACCGCTCAGGAGTCCGATGAGCCGGGACAATCTACAGAGGAACACTCATAGACTTTGGAAGGAATACTCTATCTTCATCCCGATCTTACGAGCCCCTCCCCCCTCCAAATCCCCCAAATCGATCTTTGTATTAATTGTGGTAATCGGTGAAGATATTTTAGCTTTGCTCAGTGTCGCCGTCCTGGGCCACCTCACCTATCTAAGGGGGTTCAAAAACCCCGAGGATGGAATCACATTCCGCATGTCATCTGCTTGCGCACGCTCAGTGACTGAAACAAGCCGTGTGCATGGAGGGGAAGGTGCGGCTGCTGGGTAACTGACAGAGGCTCCAACCCTTCCCCCCTTCCCCGCTCCATCCAAAATGAAACAAAAAAGTTTCGTCATGAGGGAACTGCCAATGCTGTCCTCCTACTGATAGCTGCCCGGCTGATATGCTGTAGACATGTGCGATTCGTTTCGTTCCGAATCGAAATTCGGACGAATTTTCGTAAATTCGGACATTCGGATGTATCCGAATTCCGAATTACAGACATAACGAATGCAAACGAATCCGAATTTCCATTTCCGAAGTTCGGTAGCGTTCGCACGAACGTTCGTTTCGTTTTCTTTTCTTATTCGTTTCTTATTCGTTTCGTTCGTTGGAGCAAAGTGACATTAGAGAAGGAGAAAAATATTTTTTCCCCCTCAAATGTCACTTTTGCTGCAAACGAACGAAACGAATAAGAAACGAATAAGAACAGAAAACGAAACGAACGTTCGTACTAACGCTACCGAATTTCGTCCGAATCCGAATTCCGAATCCGAATTGACTTTCACACCCGAATCCCGAAAAACGAAATAACACAAATCCGAATTTAAAACGAAACGAAACGAAACAAATTTTTTGGCAGTGCACATGTCTAATATGCTGATCCTCCGGGTTCAATACTTTGAGTCAGTGACACAGAACCAGTACCCCTACATACTTGCTCCAGAGCACTAACACAAAGTATCGATCAGGCCGTCTTTATGTTCCAATCAGTGACTTTGCCCACGCTGAGATGATGTCATCAGACTGCTGCAGGCAGGAGGAAGCATTTCCTCAGTCTCCCCTCCCCCCACTGATCAGTCTGCTGCAGGCAGGAGGAAGCATTTCCTCAGTCTCCCCTCCCCCCAGTGATCAGTCTGCTGCAGGCAGGAGGAAGCATTTCCTCAGTCCCCCTCCCCCAGTGATCAGTCTGTACATTGTAACGTTGTATTACCTGCAGCAGGCGCTGGCCTGTGTCAGACATTTCATGTGTGAACACAGCCTCTGAGCCGACATCTCAGCCTGGGAAGAAGTTGGTGACCCTGGATGATGCCTGAACATACACGGTGCCGTTCTGCCGGAGAGTAAATCAGATATCAGGGGGGAGTACTGTGATCTCAGAGAGGTATATATATACCTGATGACAGGTCCACTTTAAGATATAGCTAACTTTAAATACAAGACCGGTTCCCGGAACCTGAGCCTCAGTGTGAATGGGCCCTAAGGAGAAATCGACAAATGTCAATCTGGAAGGACCGACCCTTGAAGAAGGGAGGGGCTATCTGGTCGGTTTAAAGGGGAAGCGTGCGGCCTCAGCTTTGTACCAAAGATTTGTATAGATAGAAATATTTTATAGTATAAGTGGATGTTATAGATAAATCTGATCTCATACCAGCCAATCAGAAGAGGGCTCCGCGACGGGCTGCGGATACATTGTCTTTTCATTGTTGTGTTCATTGTATTTCCTCTATTGTTCTAGACAATGTGAAATCTTTACGGTATCGAAATGATTAAAAATGAACACAGGGCCGGGGAGGGGGGGGAGGCAGAGGAGGTGGCTGCCCATCAAGAGGGGTGCCTACGCTACTCATGTAGGTCACAGCTAATGGGTGGGGGTCAGATTTTGGCCTGAACAACCTTGTCCTGTCATTGGGTAGAACTATAAATCCCGTGCAGATGTGTCTCTGAAGTTCCAGTCTGGGACGGCCACCCTCTAGGTGACCTTTGAACTCCTCTGCACCTCCGACCTGTAGAGTTAGACCCCGTTCCCCTGCTAGCGACATACCTTTGCAGCGGCCGGGATAGCGCGACTTTCGGGGCGACGTTCCAGCGACGATCCAGCGACGGTAGCGCGACCTTCTCCGTCGGGCTCCATAGAAAAAAAAGAAAAATCGCGCAAAATCGGCCGAAAAAAGGGTCCGGTAGAAGCGACTTGCGACCGCGACGAGCGACGCGCGACATGGAGTTAAGACAGATCCATTGAATAACATTGGCCGGCGACTTCTCGCGATATCGCGCGGCAAAAATGCGCGATATATCGCGGCGGAAATAGCGCGATAAGTCGCTACATGTGAACGGGGCCTTACAAGAGACAGCTCTCATCCTCACTGGCAAGCCAGGGGAAAAGGGAAAGAGTCATGGGATTTTGGAGATTTCTGCTGGGTTACAGGAGACCGTGAGAGCTTGTTTACAAGTTATTAGAAAAATGTGGCAAATATGGCGGCTGGTGACCATCCCCCCACCCCCCCGGCGCCGGGTCAGACTCTGTGCCCCTGTAAAGTAATTTACTAGTTAAACGTTCATCACCTAATTATCAGCGAGCGCACGGACACATGTACGTCCTCCCTGGAACACGTCTAATAAATGTACAGTTCACAAAAATGGCACCCGAGTGATTTCCTTTTATTTCCCCCGTTCAGAGAAAACAATATTTTGTTTTCGGGTTTAAATTGTTTCTGATGTTTGTAAATATTTGTATCAACTTCCGGATGGAATGAAGTATCAATGTGTCTTCTATACTCTTCTAATGACAACATTTATTACCAGGTGGTCACATGACGCTGTGTTTGCAAAGCCTGCTTTGCCCTGGGATGGAAAAGCACAGCAATGTCTTTGTCTGGTAGACTGGATAACCCTTTCGCTGCCAAGGCTTTTTTTTCCTCGTTATTTGCACCCATGTTATATTCCACATTTTAGGCCTGAAAATTACTTCAAACCCCCCCAAACATGATATATTTCCTGAAAGCCAACAACCTGTAGAATACAATGGTGGCAGTGGCAAACTTTTATGTTGCACGATATTGGCGCAACCATCTATCAAACCCAGAAATTTAGTGAAAAATGCACTCAAGTAAATTTTAGTGCCCCAAAACACAATTAAATACCCATTGTTTAAATAAAATATAAATAAAGAAGTAACAACGACTAAATAGATACCCAACATGCCCAGGATAAATATTGCGTGCGTCTGTGAAACTGCAACAGAATTCAGTACCCCCAAAAAGTCCATAGACAACTCTTTAAAAGCCCCCACAGGTCATCAGTTTAGAGATACGTGTAAATATTGGCGCTAGAATTATTGCTCTCATTCTGGTGTGCGTGGCAGTACCCAACATGTTTAGCGCATTCGTCGTTTTCCTACGTAGGCGCATCTAACGCGTGTTTATGTGAATGCACGCGCATCTCTGGGGCAGGGACCTTTAAAAAATATATATATATATATTTTTACATTAATTTTATTCTATATTATTTTTTTAAACTGTTTTTTTCTTCTTTTTTTAAACTTTACTTGCTATCACATAGGGGGGCTTACATGCCCCCCATGTGATAGCATAATTGCAGTGACAGGTACTCTTTAAGGTGACGCTGGGGGTCCAAAAGACTCCTAGTGTCCCCTTTACACTCTAAATAAGCTATTGAAGTGCAGATCGCAGGCTTCAGGAGCCGACAAATGGCAGCTCAGGGACTGGAAGTGGTGCAATCCGTGTCACTCCCAGTCCCATAGAGCGGGGAGGAGATCAGCGAACGGACGTTAGCTGCTCTCCTCCCCAGCTTCCCACCAACACCCCAAAATGGCGGTTCCCGGGCCCGTAGGAGGGGCAGCATAGCCTGGGAAACACGGTGGGGGTGTCAGGTGGGGGGGGGGCACACTTTACCAGCCCATAGAAGCAATCTAGCGGCAGTCGGCTTTACAAAGGTAAACAGAGTCCCGGCGGTGTTTACAGAGCCATGGGTTAGGGTTAGGATTGGGGGTCACTGTTAGGGTTGGAATTGGGGGTCAATTTTAGGGTTAGTATTAGAGTGATAGCTATGGTTAGGGTTGGTGGTCACTGAAATGTTAGTATTAAGGTTAGATTGTGGTCACTGGCAGGGTTAGTATTAGGGTTAGACCTACAGTTACAGTTAGGACTTGGGTCACTGTTAAATCTAGTATTTTGGGTTGGAGCTAAAGTTAGAGTTAAGATTGTGCTCACTACACTATATTGCCAAAAGTATTGGGCCCCTCCCCCTCCAAATCATTGGATTCAGATGTTCCGTGACATTTCCTTGCTACTAAATATTCCGCGGTCACCTGTTAGCGGTATTATAACAAAGTGGAAGCAACTGGGAACAACAGCAACTCAGCCACGAAGTGGTAGGCCACGTCACATGACAGAGCGGGGTCAGCGCATGCTGAAGCGCGCAGAAGTCACCATCTGTCTGCAGAGTCAATAGCTACAGACCTCCAAACTCCATGCGGCCTTCAGATTGGCACAACAACAGTGCGTAGAGAGCTCCATGGAATGGTTTTCCATGGCCGAGCAGCTGCATCCAAGCCGCACATCACCAAGTGCAATGCAAAGCGTGGGATGCCGTGGTGTAACGCACGCCGCCACTGGACTCTAGAGAAGTGGAGACGTGTTCTCTGGTGTGACCAATCACGCTTCTCTGTCTGGCAATCCGATAGACGTGTCTGGGTTTGGTGGTTGCCAGGAGAACGGTACTTGCCTGACTGCATTGTGCCAAGTGTAAAGTTTGGACTCTTAAGACATCAGCATACCAAGACAATTTGGACAATTTCATGTCCCAACTTCGTGGGAACAGTTTGGGGACGGCCCCTTCCTGTTCCAACATGACTGAGCACCAGTGCACAAAGCAAGGTCCATAAAGACATGGATGGGGGAGTTTGGGGTGGAGGAACTTGACTGGCCGCACAGAGTCCTGACCTCAATCCCATAGAACACCTTTGGGATGAATTAGAGCGGAGACTGCGAGCCTGGCCTTCTCCCCCAACATCAGAACCTGACCTCACAAATGGTCCAACATTCCCATAGACACACTCCTAAACCTTGTGGACGCCTTCCCAGAAGAGTTGTGCGTATAAAGGCGTCCCAATACTTTTGGCAATATAGTGTACTCGGAGTAGGTCTACGCCTAGAGTCAGATCATGAGTAGCCAATTTCAGAAAATAACATGAAAAGACCAGCAGAGGTCACCCTATCTTCTTTGGTAGACGCTCCTACATGTGACATCATCTGGGCCCGGATAGCTCAGTCGGTAGAGCATCAGACTTTTAATCTGAGGGTCCAGGGTTCAAGTCCCTGTTCGGGCGATGGATGTTTTTTGCCTCCTATGTTGATTCTGAGCAAAGACAAAACATGAAGTATGGCATGCATAGAACCTCCTCCGGATTTTAGCTCAGTGACGGTGCACCATTTTTCGCAAAGGGATTTTGTCACCTGTTTGGCGTTTCCATGGTTGCTCTCAATCATAACCACCTTATGACAAATTAGATTGTGATGAAATGGCTTCTTGCCACAAAACGCGTGAGCCTTTTCTGCGAGCGCCTTCGGTACCTCATTGTAGCATCACTCGGGTATATACTCCCTGGGATTTACTACTTTGATCATTTCTTTTCGCCTTGGTTGCAATGTCAGCATGTATTGGTTATATGTTAGATAGCCTGTCTGTATGTTGTCATTGTATTGGTTTCTGGATGGTTACAGTTATATTTGATACATCGGAGGTAAGTGCACATTTATATAAGTATATTGTATTCAGTTATTTTGTATCCATCATTATTTGTGATGCCATTTTAGACCCCTCCTGGGTTCTCTCCGGATAGACGCTCCTGTTGGACACCTTCTGGGGCTTATAAACGCATTTATTTTATATTGCTGTGAAACCTTTACTTCCTTTTATACCATTGTTGGTCGATACATTGTCTATAACTGGGCTCCTTGATGAGCTATATGATGATGGGGCTGATTGTTCCTTGAGGGGATTTTGGAATTGTTTTTAATTTTAACAAGGTTAAAGCTCTGGGTTTCGCTCACCCCCTACGTCTAAGTGAATACAGAATTGTTTAGAAACCCATAAAAGATATGGAAAGAGGAAAAGCTTGAAGGGCAGATTTGAAGGTTATTACATGAAAAGACCAGCAGGGGTCAGTCTACTCTCTCTGGTATAAAATCCTCCCTATGACATCATCAGAGACTGGAGAGCTCAGGTGGAAAAGATCAAGCTTTTAATCTGAGGGTCCAGGTCACTGTTGGGATTAATACTAGGTTTAGGACTGGGGTCACTATTAGGGTAAGAACTAGGGTTAGAGTTAGGATTGGGTCACTATTAGGGTAAGAACTAGGGTTAGAGTTAGGATTGGAGTCACTGGTAGGGTTAGGACTGGGGTCACTATTAGGTAGACTTGTGCGCCGTCAAAAAATTTGTTCCGTTTCGTTCCGTTTCAGAATATCCGTTATTTCGTATTTCGTAATTCGTATCCGAAACTCAATTCGGATTCGTACGAAATACGGATTTTCGTTAGTTTCGGCACATTTTCGTAACTTTACGAACATTTGTTATGATGAAGTTAAAAAGCAAAAATACCTTTGTTAATATTGGAGTCGATGTGGTAGTTGTTTTTTTATCCGAAATACGAATTCCGTTAACGGATTCCGAATTTCGGATTTTAAAAAAAACTACCATCAACTCCAATATAAATGTACTTTGCTTTTTAACTTCAATATAACGAATGTTCGTAGCGGAACGAAATTCCGTCAACAGAATTTCGTATTTCCTGCCTGTGTATTGTAATGCAACTCTCAGCAGCAGCGGATCCGTATTTCGGATTAAAAAAAAAATCTTGTCATGTTGTTCAACCTCATTTACAGGGATAATATTAGTTCCCGGTTCAAAGAAATTCGGATCCAAAATTCGTTAACGGAATTTCGTAATTCGGATATAATTCAGAAACTGCAATTCGGATTTCGGATGCTTCCGAATTTACGAATTTCAGGAAAATTCGTACGAATTTCGATTCGTAACGAAACGAATCGCACATGTCTACTATTAGGGTAAGAACTAGGGTTAGAGATGAGATTGGGGTCACTATTAGGGTTGGAGCTAGGATTGGGGTCACTGGTTGGGTTAGAATTGGGGTCATTATTAGAGTTAGGTTAGAGGTCACAGTTAAGGCTAGAATTAAGATTAGGCTCACTATTAGGCTAAGAACTGTGCTTAGAGTTAGGATTGGGGTCACTGGTAGGGTTAGATTTGGGATTGGGGTCACTGGTAGGGCTAGAATTAGGATTAGGGTCACTATTAGGGTAAGAACTAGGGTTAGAGTTAGGATTAGAGTCAATGGTAGGGTTAAGATTGGGGTCACAGGAAAGGTTAGGATTGGGGTCATTATTAGAGATAGAGTTAGGTTTGGGGTCACTGGTAGGGCTAGAATTAGGATTAGGGTCACTATTAGGGTAAGAATTAGGGTTAGAGTTAGGATTAGAGTCACTGGTAGGGTTAGGATTGAGGTCTCTAGTAGGGTTAGAACTAGTGTTAGGATTAGGGTCACTGGAAAGGTTAGAACTAGGCTTAGAGTTAGTATTGGGGTCACAGTTAAGTCTAAGACCAGCCAGCCGCGTCACTGGGGGAGTGCGGACCGCACCCAGGAGACACCAAGTGCACCACCAGGTCCCGTTCTGCTCCCGGAGCCTGGGCAGACAGGGGACTATTTTATCGGCACGGCAAATTAATTCAGGATAGAGACATCTGTTCCCCGATCTGCTCTGTGTGCTCTGTGAGACAGGAGAGCCGCATGCACAGCGCTTCCTGTCTCAGCTGTCACAGGAGATGGAGCAGAATTCTGTGCAGGGGAGACATTCTATCGTGTTATCATCAGGGGGGTGGGTGACACCATGAGTTACTGTACCGGGTGACACCAACCCTAGTGACACCTCTGAGGCCATACACTGCTTAGAACTCCAAAAGACTTTTTGACTTTCTGTTAGTTGATGGGGGTCAAATCGACGACCTGTTTGGACCGTAGTGACGAAAGAAGTCGAAGGCGCAAGATGGAACATTTTTCTCGAAGGAACAAAATTCTAACAGTGAATGGTAATGACAGGAAAAGACCAGCAGAGGTCACTCTACTCTCTCTGGGAGACACACAGAATAATGACATCATCAGAGCCCGGATAGCTCAGTCGGTAGAGCATCAGACTTTTAATCTGAGGGTCCAGGGTTCAAGTCCCTGTTCGGGCGCTTGATTTTTTAAAATTCTGCGCAAAGGAAGACACAAAGTATAGAATGCAGAGAACCTTCCAAGTCCCTGTTCAGGCGACAGAATTGTTTTCTCTTCATTTTTTAATTCTGAGATGCAAAGACAAAGACTTTTTTTATGAGTTATGACAGTGATCAGTCAATAGGCCCAACATTTGCCAATAATCATTTATATTGTGTACTAATAGCCCCGCCCATGTAGCAGATCGCACTTAATGTGCCCATACACTGCACGATTCTCGTACGAGAATCGCGGGAAATCCCGCGATCGTACGAGAACCGTGCAGTGTGAATGAAGACGTGCGACCGTTTCTACTGTACGTCTTTTGTCTAAGGAGCACGCTAGAAAACCAGCCGAAAATCGTACGATTTTCGTCTGGTTTTTAGCATGATCGTAAGATCAATGCCGCACGGGCCGGTGTGCGCACGCCCACACTGCCCGTTCAGCATTGCTGTCATCGGAAGCCCGCCCCTCAGGGGGGCGGGCTTCCGATGATCGCAAGTACGATTTGCCTGTCCAAGATGGGCAGATCGTACGTTTGTTTAATTACTTTACAACCATCGCAAGACTAAGGTCTTGCGATGGTTGTAAAGTGTATGGGCACCTTTATGCTCCGCTACTGTCATTTGTAGGAGGTACCAGAAATCAGGCACGCATGCGCATTGACCAACTCCAGCTACATGAGGGTTAGTTCTCACCATATGCAGTGCGTTCCGGTCCTATTCTGAGCAGAACGCACTGCCTCGCTTTGCGGGCCATTGAAGTGAATGGCACCGTAGCCACGCCCTCCGGCCGCACGTGATCGCTCGCACGGGATCGCAAGGCACAGTGCGGTCCGATCAAAATAGTGCTTGCAGCATTTTGATCGCACCGGACCGCAGACACAATGTGCCTTACGATCTCATGCGGGCGATCGCATTGCCGCCGGAGGGCTTGGCTGGTGCCATTCACTTCAATGGCCCGCAACGCCCCTTCCTGCCCAACTAAAAAGTGAGCCGGCCGCAATGCGAGGCAGTGTGTTCTGGCCAGAATCGGGCCGGAGCGCACGGCAACTGGTGTGAACAGTCCCAAACATCAGGGGTGTATCTACTGCAAGGCAAACTAGGCATTTGCCTAGAGGTTAGAACTAGTGTTAGGATTAGGGTCACTGGAAAGGTTAGAACTAGGCTTAGAGTTAGTATTGGGGTCACAGTTAAGTCTAAGACCAGCCAGCCGCGTCACTGGGGGAGTGCGGACCGCACCCAGGAGACACCAAGTGCACCACCAGGTCCCGTTCTGCTCCCGGAGCCTGGGCAGACAGGGGACTATTTTATCGGCACGGCAAATTAATTCAGGATAGAGACATCTGTTCCCCGATCTGCTCTGTGTGCTCTGTGAGACAGGAGAGCCGCATGCACAGCGCTTCCTGTCTCAGCTGTCACAGGAGATGGAGCAGAATTCTGTGCAGGGGAGACATTCTATCGTGTTATCATCAGGGGGGTGGGTGACACCATGAGTTACTGTACCGGGTGACACCAACCCTAGTGACACCTCTGAGGCCATACACTGCTTAGAACTCCAAAAGACTTTTTGACTTTCTGTTAGTTGATGGGGGTCAAATCGACGACCTGTTTGGACCGTAGTGACGAAAGAAGTCGAAGGCGCAAGATGGAACATTTTTCTCGAAGGAACAAAATTCTAACAGTGAATGGTAATGACAGGAAAAGACCAGCAGAGGTCACTCTACTCTCTCTGGGAGACACACAGAATAATGACATCATCAGAGCCCGGATAGCTCAGTCGGTAGAGCATCAGACTTTTAATCTGAGGGTCCAGGGTTCAAGTCCCTGTTCGGGCGCTTGATTTTTTAAAATTCTGCGCAAAGGAAGACACAAAGTATAGAATGCAGAGAACCTTCCAAGTCCCTGTTCAGGCGACAGAATTGTTTTCTCTTCATTTTTTAATTCTGAGATGCAAAGACAAAGACTTTTTTTATGAGTTATGACAGTGATCAGTCAATAGGCCCAACATTTGCCAATAATCATTTATATTGTGTACTAATAGCCCCGCCCATGTAGCAGATCGCACTTAATGTGCCCATACACTGCACGATTCTCGTACGAGAATCGCGGGAAATCCCGCGATCGTACGAGAACCGTGCAGTGTGAATGAAGACGTGCGACCGTTTCTACTGTACGTCTTTTGTCTAAGGAGCACGCTAGAAAACCAGCCGAAAATCGTACGATTTTCGGCTGGTTTGAACGGTGCTCGGGAGACAAATGCCGAACGGGCCGGTGTGCGCACAGGCACACTGCCCGTTCAGCATTGCGGTCATCGGAAGCCCGCCCCTCAGGGGGGCGGGCTTCCGATGATCGCAAGTACGATTTGCCTGTCCAAGATGGGCAGATCGTACGTTTGTTTAATTACTTTACAACCATCGCAAGACTAAGGTCTTGCGATGGTTGTAAAGTGTATGGGCACCTTTATGCTCCGCTACTGTCATTTGTAGGAGGTACCAGAAATCAGGCACGCATGCGCATTGACCAACTCCAGCTACATGAGGGTTAGTTCTCACCATATGCAGTGCGTTCCGGTCCTATTCTGAGCAGAACGCACTGCCTCGCTTTGCGGGCCATTGAAGTGAATGGCACCGTAGCCACGCCCTCCGGCCGCACGTGATCGCTCGCACGGGATCGCAAGGCACAGTGCGGTCCGATCAAAATAGTGCTTGCAGCATTTTGATCGCACCGGACCGCAGACACAATGTGCCTTACGATCTCATGCGGGCGATCGCATTGCCGCCGGAGGGCTTGGCTGGTGCCATTCACTTCAATGGCCCGCAACGCCCCTTCCTGCCCAACTAAAAAGTGAGCCGGCCGCAATGCGAGGCAGTGTGTTCTGGCCAGAATCGGGCCGGAGCGCACGGCAACTGGTGTGAACAGTCCCAAACATCAGGGGTGTATCTACTGCAAGGCAAACTAGGCATTTGCCTAGGGTAAACTTTCCAGGGAGGCGCCAAAAAATGCTGCCCCCAAACCAGTTAGATAAGAGAAAAAAAATAAATTATATTATAAATAATTCATAAATGACTGCCAGTACTCCTGGACCTGGTGCTTCTTTGACCTATGCCACCTACTCCTACATCTATAGCGGCTGCAGCTCCTTCCTCTTCCATGTCAACATGCTGTGCAATGTATTGTTGTGTGTGATTTTCGTCCGGATGCACTGGCATTTCATGCGCCGGACCTCCCTGGGAAACCGCCACCCAAATCTCTGACTTTAGGCAGTGGAGGAGCTTCTGCCGGACCCCGGAGCTGAGATCCAGGTTATCACACGGGGGAGTGCGGCCTATAAGCTCCGTGCAGGGTTATGTCTCTAGAGCGGGGCAAGCTACAGAGCCCAGCGGCCAAGGCAGAAGATTGGTAATTGCAGAATTAAACAGCCCAGCATATGAAGACAGAAGATCGGTGTTGCAGCGGCAGAACTAGAGACTAGCTCAGCATGGCAGGGCAGGAGAGAATGGATATTGTAGCTGCAGAACTAGGGAGCCCATCAAGCCAGAAATGGAGAAGGCGGCTATTGCAAAGGTAGAAGCGTCACGCTACGTTGATAGCGCAACCTGTCAGAAACATAAAGGGGTGGAGAATGCCTCTGCCGCAAGTGATTGGGCCGGGTGGGTGGTGTGTCAGTGACAGGTGAGCTGGTTCTGTACCAAACCCCCACATATTAATATTCTACCATAAAGGTGCCCATACACTGCACGATTCTCGTACGAGAATCGCGGGAAATCCCGCGAGAATCGCGCAGTGTATGGAAGGCGTGCGACCGTTTCTACTCTACGGTCGCACATCTTCCGTCGAACCAGCATGCTAGAAAACCCGCCGAGAATCGTACG
>NW_017307801.1:335018-335717 GCF_000935625.1 Nanorana parkeri
GATGAACCAGCTGAGATTTGGGGGCGGGGGGGTTGTTCACATGACATTCAATAATTGGCCCACCTGAGTGTCTCTGGGCTCCTCACTCTGATTTCCAGAGACCGTCACACAAACCCATCTGACGTCTTCCCGGTGTCACCTGACCAAACGTGAGTTCCCAGAGGCCGCCGTGCGCGTGGCAATTTGACCGATCGCTTTATATGATTCTTTTTGGATGATGTTGGGAATATTGTGACACCTGCTGGAATAATTATTTCCTGTTTCCCGGGAAAGTCATTATCAATGTTTGTGATAAGATCCAACACTCAACTCTTCCTGCGGGCGCATTTTTTTTTTGATGCATTGAGGCTCCTTATAATGAATGGGCTGTCCTAATGTCACGACACGCAATTAAATGTGCGCAATAACGCACGGGAAGGTGATAACGGGACTCATTCAGACTGTGGTGATGCAATAGTGCATGTGTATTATTTTCTGCGTCGTTTTGCATGTTCATGTGCATTTAGGGGACCCGTTCATTTTGAATTGGCTCCCAATATACTCCGATGCATATTTCAATGCTCCTAGGTGTGCATTGCGGTCTGCTAAAATGCAAGTGTGTTGCGCTGTCATAGTGAGGCATTGAGGGGCCAGGAAAATGAACGCACTGCAACATGTCTTATACGTTGTCATGCATGCAATATAGTGTGTGTGTTGTTG
>NW_017307801.1:335739-336077 GCF_000935625.1 Nanorana parkeri
TGCAACCAATCAGCGTCTCTCGTTAGTTTAGTTAAGAATTGAAAATGGAAGAGAGAAGCTGATTGGTTGAAGGGCACAGCTGTTGCAGTTTTGATGAATTCCACTCTGTATATTTTACCAGTAAGGATGGGCTCGGGCGTGTTTGCAGCTACACGTGCCGAGGTCGCCAGGAAGCTGACAGCGCCGCAGCGCCAATCACAGGCACTGAGACATTTCCCCATCTCTGCAGCTGCGGACCGGGAAAATGTCTCAGTACCTGTGATTGGCGCTGTCAGCTTCCTGGCGGGCTCGGCACGTGGAGCTGCGAACACGCCCGAGCCCATCCTTATTTACCAGCA
>NW_017307801.1:336957-337446 GCF_000935625.1 Nanorana parkeri
CCAGCATTGGCGCAGTCGTGTGAATGAGCCCCATTGTTGTCTCCAGAGAGCAGAATATAAATGGATCAAAGGTTGATTTTTATCATCCATATTACCGTCCTTGTCCCTGATATCCGGGATCAGGCGGAGGATTGTCCCTGGAAGTGTCTCACTTTCTGCATTTCAGGGGAATGATGTTTATTTATGTCACGTGTTACATTTTCTGATTTTGTTGATATTTGAGGTTTGCTGTTTACAAAACGATACAATGTAATGAGGAAATGAAACCTTCATACCATGCAATGTGTTGGCAGCTGCAGGGTGATGTCAGAGATTTTAAAGGATCACTCAATGCAAAGGTGACACTCTAGTGATAGGAGGAGCCGGGTGTGCGGAGTCCGTTCCTGGATTCTTCTATGTCTGAGATCTCCAATCTGTGCACCTGAGAGTTCAATGTCCACCCCCCCCCCCCACCCCCCCTTTTGGGGTGTTCCTGCCACCTCGTTTTAC
>NW_017307801.1:337962-339547 GCF_000935625.1 Nanorana parkeri
CCTCATAATGGGCACAGCGGGTGTACAGACCCGGGAACTCAGCACAGGGATGGTGGGAGCTCCTCATAATGGGCACAGCGGGTGTACAGACCCGGGAACTCAGCACAGGGATGGTGGGAGCCCCTCATAATGGGCACAGCGGGTGTACAGACCCGGGAACTCAGCACAGGGATGGGGGGAGCCCCTCATAATGGGCACAGCGGGGGTACAGACCCGGGAAATCAGCACAGGGATGGTGGGGGCCCCTCATAATGGGCACAGCGGGGGTACAGACCCGGGAAATCAGCTCAGGGATAGTGGGAGCTCCTCATAATGGGCACAGCGGGGGTACAGACCCGGGAACTCGGCTTTATTTTGTTTCTAAAATGAAGTACAAATCTGTTTGAATTTCAGTGAAATTTGTTTTTTTGTACTTTTTATCTCTGGACATAAACCTGCTGAACACGCACAAAATCTGGACTGAACGAGAATCTGAAGAGGTCAGACGAGGAGTTCAGTTGTAAATTGCGCCATTAAAATAATCTCCGTCTGTAAAAGCTCTTCAGAGGTCGGTCTCCATGTAAATTCCACACTCCAGTGCACAGAATTTCTCCGCTTGTTCGGATGAGAACAAAGCTTGGAGATCTTTAACGACCAATTCAGAGTTTTATGAGACCGTAAAAGAGGTCTCCGAGCTTTCATCCTCTTTAGTCTGTAGAGGGAAATGGGAGCGTCATTGGTGCAGACGGGAGACGTACATTTCCATCTGATTTCACAGACCTGCACAAAGATTTCTGATTTGTGTTTATTGATGCAATCAGGTTGTGTAGGAATTAAATCTGACCTCCGTCCTTCCCTTCAGTCTTATACGTGACCTCCGTCCTTCCCTTCAGTCTGACCTCCGTCCTTCCCTTCAGTCTGACCCCCGTCCTTCCCTTCAGTCTTCTATCTGACCTCCGTCCTCCCCTTCAGTCTTGTATCTGACCTCGGCACTTCATGTTACAGGGTGACAACACTCTGTGCCTTCCTGCAGCTGTGCTCTTGCGTTGTCACATGACCTCCTAAAGGAGTCTACAAGTGGCCGTTTCAGCACACATGACATCGGCATGGCCCACTGTTGTCACCATCCGGAAACCCGCCCTGAGAAATGCTATGGCAGCCATCACTGTAATGCATGTAGACATGAAGTGGCTGCAAAGAGGCTGCAGGAGATCAGCAGCACTGAGATGAAAAGGAGGATTTCATAAAGACAAAATATTTTTTTAACTCTTTCAGTTCAGGTTTACATCTAGCGTTTTGCCAGTTGAGCTGTAGCGAAGCGTTCATACAAATGCAACATTGTTTCCGCTTTGTCCAATTGACCGATTTCGGCGTCAAGTGACCCCGAAGACTTTTTTCTCAAACTTTGTCCGTCCTTTCTTTGCTGAGTCACTGACTCGCCCCCTAAGTGAAGCTCTCCCTCCGGCCAGCCTATGAGAAGCACCTCCTGGGTGCGCTCTGTTTTCTCCGCTGTCCTCATGAATACCTCCGCTTGTTCTCCCACAATCGCCCTCTGTGTGGCTTTGTCTCCCCGCTCGGGGGGGGGGGGGGGGGGCGGGAGGGGGGG
>NW_017307801.1:339591-351317 GCF_000935625.1 Nanorana parkeri
GGGGGGTGGGTGGTGTCTGGCAGTTCCCCAGTATTCGGTTTCTTCAGCGTTGGCGGCCAAAGTGCCAGAATCTCCTTCCTCTGCTGGCAGTACGGGCCGGTTAACCCTCAAAGTGGCCCATCGCTTTGTTCATTTCCGTTCATGAGCTGGGATGAAAGATGTGACTCAAACTGGTTTTATTGCATGGCTTCCAACGTTTTATAATTATTCCGGGATCAGCGTTCTGACCTGGAAAACGTTGTCTTGTGGTGCTCAGCGGCGTCATGAAATATCAACCAAGGCAGGCAGCAGGTGTTGGGCAGAGTCTGCATTAGTGATGGTCATAACTGGGGATCAGAGCTGGAAGACTTGGGTGTGCACTTGGGTCATTTTGGCTTGTTGGTGCGCAGTTGGGTCATGTTGCCCTTGTTGGTGCGCAGTTGGGTCTTGTTGGTGCGCAGTTGGGTCATGTTGCCCTTGTTGGTGCGCAGTTGGGTCTTGTTGGTGCGCAGTTGGGTCATGTTGCCCTTGTTGGTGCACTGTTGGGTCATGTTGGTGCGCAGCTGGGTCATGTTGACCTTGTTGGGTCATGTTGCCCTTGTTGGTGCGCAGTTGGGTCATGTTGCCCTTGTTGGTGCGCAGTTGGGTCTTGTTGGTGCGCAGTTGGGTCATGTTGCCCTTGTTGGTGCGCAGTTGGGTCTTGTTGGTGCGCAGTTGGGTCATGTTGCCCTTGTTGGTGCACAGTTGGGTCTTGTTGGTGCGCAGTTGGGTCATGTTGCCCTTGTTGGTGCGCAGTTGGGTCTTGTTGGTGCCCAGTTGGGTCATGTTGCCCTTGTTGGTGCACTGTTGGGTTATGTTGGTGCGCAGCTGGGTCATGTTGACCTTGTTGGGTCATGTTGCCCTTGTTGGTGCGCAGTTGGGTCTTGTTAGTGCGCAGTTGGGTCATGTTGCCCTTGTTGGTGCGCAGTTGGGTCTTGTTAGTGCGCAGTTGGGTCATGTTGCCCTTGTTGGTGCGCAGTTGGGTCTTGTTGGTGCGCAGTTGGGTCATGTTGCCCTTGTTGGTGCGCAGTTGGGTCTTGTTGGTGTCCAGTTGGGTCATGTTGCCCTTGTTGGTGCACTGTTGGGTCATGTTGGTGCGCAGCTGGGTCATGTTGACCTTGTTGGGTCATGTTGCCCTTGTTGGTGCGCAGTTGGGTCATGTTGACCTTGTTGGGTCATGTTGCCCTTGTTGGTGCGCAGTTGGGTCATGTTGCCCTTGTTGGTGCGCAGTTGGGTCTTGTTGGTGCGCAGCTGGGTCATGTTGCCCTTGTTGGTGCGCAGCTGGGTCATGTTGGTGCGCAGCTGGGTCATGTTGGTGCGCAGCTGGGTCATGTTGGTGCGCAGTTGGGTCATGTTGGTGCGCAGCTGGGTCATGTTGGCCTTGTTGGTGTGCAGTTGGGTCATGTTGGCCTTGTTGGTGTGCAGTTGGGTCATGTTGGCCTTGTTGGTGTGCAGTTGGGTCATGTTGGCCTTGTTGGTGTGCAGTTGGGTCATGTTGGCCTTGTTGGTGTGCAGTTGGGTCATGTTGCCCTTGTTGGTGCGCAGTTGTTATTATTATTTATTATTATTATTACATTATAACAGTTTGCGCAGCGCTTTACAATATAAGGAAGACATTACAGTTACAATACAAGACAAGATGGTAAGGAGGGCTTACAATCTAAAAGAGGAGGGGGAAATGATACATGAGGAGGTAGCTGTGGGAATGAATTATGTGAGAATGTGAAGGTTCAGTGGTTAGGTTGAGGTGGGATAGGCTTCCCTGAAGAGAAGTTGGGTAATTTTGTCCTTGTTGGGTCATGTTGACCTTGTTGGTGCACAGTTGGGTAATTTTGTCCTTTTTGTATGCTACTTATGTGTATGGTTGATCTGCAGGCTAACTCATTTAACAAAACCATCACAACGGGTGCTTTCTACCAGCCAAAGACCAAATCCTTTGCCAGTTGCCACCTGTCCTCTGGTGACACCCTAACAATGACACCCTAATCTGAAGACTCTCAGAGGACCTCGGCGCTGTCCAGCAACTAGGAAGTGTCTTTGTAGATGACGGAGGATCCCACCTTCTGTGCATGGGGAAGAGAGAAGATTTTAGACCTTGTCACATTTAGCCTAGGGACATGTAGTCCACGGATGTCAGGAGTGCCTAGGGAAAGATAGTGCATGGATGTCAGGAGTGCCTAGGGACAGGTAGTGCATGGATGTCGGGAGTGCCTAGGGACAGGTAGTGCATGGATGTCGGGAGTGCCTAGGGACATGTAGTCCACGGATGTCGGGAGTGCCTAGGGACAGGTAGTCCACGGATGTCGGGAGTGCCTAGGGACAGGTAGTGCACGGATGTCAGGAGTGCCTAGGGACAGGTAGTCCACGGATGTCAGGAGTGCCTAGGGACAGGTAGTGCACGGATGTCGGGAGTGCCTAGGGACAGGTAGTGCACGGATGTCGGAAGTGCCTAGGGACAGGTAGTGCACGGATGTCAGGAGTGCCTAGGTGTCGGAAGTGCATGAATTTTTTTGCATGCATTGCACAATGCACAAGTGTGAATGGGGCCCTCAGATGTTTATGAAGCTTCTTCCTGCACCCAGCTTTAAGGCAAATGATTCACATGTAGCTGTAGACTTTCAGGAGTGCCTAGACACAGGAAGTATATGGATATCAGAAGTGCCTAGACACAGGAAGTATATGGATATCAGGATTGCCTAGACACAGGAAGTATATGGATATCGGGAGTGCCTAGACACAGGAAGTATATGGATATCAGAAGTGCCTAGACACAGGAAGTATATGGATATCAGAAGTGCCTAGACACAGGAAGTATATGGATATCAGAAGTGCCTAGACACAGGAAGTATATGGATATCAGAAGTGCCTAGGCACAGGAAGTATATGGATATCAGGATTGCCTAGACACAGGAAGTATATGGATATCAGAAGTGCCTAGACACAGGAAGTATATGGATATCGGGAGTGCCTAGACACAGGAAGTATATGGATATCAGAAGTGCCTAGACACAGGAAGCATATGGATATCAGGATTGCCTAGACACAGGAAGTATATGGATATCAGAAGTGCCTAGACACAGGAAGTATATGGATATCAGGATTGCCTAGACACAGGAAGTATATGGATATCGGGAGTGCCTAGGCACAGGAAGTATATGGATATCGGGAGTGCCTAAGCACAGGAAGTATATGGATATCGGGAGTGCCTAGGCACAGGAAGTATATGGATATCAGGAGTGCCTAGACACAGGAAGTATATGGATATCAGGAGTGCCTAGGCACAGGAAGCGCACAGTTATTTTTGAACTCATTACCGCAGTGCAGAAGTGTGAATGGGCCCTCAGAGGTTTGTGAAGCTGCGCTGTGCAACCGGCTGGAAGGAGAATGATTGACATGTGGCTGTAGACGCTCGGAATGCGTTAGGATTGTGTAAGATTAGCTGTTGGACTTGTCAGACGTTCATTGAACTGGCCTCTTCAGGTGAATGCTGTCTCAGTGAATCATGTCCCGGGGCTATGCAAGTGCTGGGAATAAAAACATGTCTCTACAGACACTGAACTGATGATTGGTAGTCACACCCGAGACGCCTTCAGTGGAAACACTGCACCACCTGCATGCTGTCAGCAATGTTGCAAACCTCGGCGGGTTTGTTTGAGTAGCGTGCATAGCAAAGGATACGCCATCTTTCTCCCGGTGATCAGAAACTGACATCAGCAACCATTCACTATAAAGGAAGAGACATGGAAATCTGCAGGCTGAAAATGCTGCTTTTCTGGCTATCTGGGGCTTCATAACTAAAGTGCGGACCTGAAACAAATATGCAGCTTGCGCACTCTGAGCTCTTTGCCTCCATATTTGTTTTGGGTCAATGACTCTGAATGCGCAGAAGCCGGAGGATCCCCGTGACACCATTCATGGAGACTTGTAAAGTTACTGACCGGTCCGCTTTAGCTTGGACGTGTGGTCATCTTTCAGCGATCTCTGAAATGTGGGGGCGCTCAATCTGTTAAAGTCGGCTCTCAAATTTGGCGCTCTGGCCCGCCCCCTCCTGACACCGATGCTTGCTATTGGTCCCTCAAGGTGATGCTCAGCTTCATTGACCAATGCGAGCTGCAGAAGGCAGCATGGGGAGGACAAGAGCTGAAGGCTGCCAAATGTGGGCCTAGCACCCCAGATTTCAGGGCACTCGGGGAGGTCACCTCTGGTTCCTCTGGGGAGATTGGTGGTTGCGCGTACACACACACACACACACACACACACACACACACATATGTAATATGTTCAGGAACAGAGCACACCTTGTATCTGAAGAACGTACATTGTATCACCTTAATCTTCCAGCGATGCCACCCATAGCCTGGGGCCGCCTCAGCTTGTATAAACTGGATGCAAGTGGAAAACAACCCAACGCGATGTAACAACCCGGCTCACATTGCTAAAGTCCATCTGCCGTGTTTACAAAGGCTACCGGAGCAATCCAGAAGCAGCAGGTAAAGGGTGATGCGGTGAGAAAGTTTCCCCGGGTGCTTCCAGGAGGCCAATTTTCTTTTTTTAGCAAGTAATTTTTTATTGATTTTTCAACAGTATAAACTTACAAAGCGGGCTTAATCGCAGAGTTACAACAGTGTCAGCGACTAAAAGTCCTGTAGGGCATGGTTAAGTAAGAATACATTACATCATGTAGCAGAGAACACAAAAAAAAACAAAAAAAAAAACCAACAAACAATAAATAATAAAGTACAACACAAACACAGACATAGCGCATGCATTACATTAATACATTTTTGGGACCAGTGTACAACCCTCCAGTGTGCTTACCCCCTAGGCGTAGTGCGGGGCTGACTTCATGCTCATTGAGTAGACCTGGTAGTGGTTAGAATGTTGTTAAAGGACATCCAGGGGTCCCAAGGTCGAAGTAAGTTTTGCTTCAAGGTACCATTTAAAGGCCAATTTTCTGTTTGCTGCGGGCGTCCTGGCACATGCAGATCTCTGCAGCAAGATGGAGGGAGAAGGGGGAGCTCACTCTGAAATCTCTGGCTTCACCATCCTCCGTTATTGACTTGGAGCAAGCAAGCAGCAAGCCAAGGCAGGAGACTATTTAAGAGCAAGCCAAGGCAGGAGACTATTTAAGAGCAAGCCAAGGCAGGAGACTATTTTTTCCTTGGGCAAAATTCCCTTTACTTCCTGTCCCAGAGACACAACAGGAAGTGAGCCAATCTCCCGAAAGCAAGGGGCGAGCCCATCTTTGTTGTCTACATTAGAAGGTTCTGCCTCGACCTTGGTTTCGGTGATGGCAAACACTTTGGGTTTCCCAACACTTACTGGTCTCTAGACCCAAACAAGAAGATAGTGTCCCCAGTGGGAGCACACAGCAGTGAACACCTGACAGGGGCTCGAAGTCTTTCACACCATTCCCGTCATTCCATTCCACCACATGTATGGACCATTTTTTAGTTTTGGATGGAGTATGGAAGGGTAAAAACCTCGATGAGGTTATATTTTGTGGTCTGAGTTCCATTGAGGAAACTTCCCTTCACTTCCTGTCCCAGAGACCCAACGGGAAATGAAAGGTAACAAAAAACTATTCCAAGGCACCCCCTATAGGACAACATATAGCAAAGATTGGTGGTGACCTTACAGCAGAGATTTGGAGAGATAGGTTTGGATTATCTGGGTTTACACTCTTATGGGTGACCATAAACCATGAACCAGATTTTGACCATTGCGCGTGCCCCCGGAGGCCAATCGGACAATCTCCTGTCCAATGTGACCTCATCCTTCATTCCATACCAGAAGCCAGAGAACATTTGTAGGAACATGAAAGGCCACGTGACCTGAGTAAGCATACAAGAGTTCTACAAGGAACTGAACCACCTCCATAGTAGTAACCCCCCCTCCGCCTCCATAGCGACCATCGCACCACCTCCATAGCGGCCATCGCACCACCTCCGTAGCACCACCTCCATAGCGGCCATCGCACCACCTCCATAGCGGCCATCCCACCACCTCTATAGCGGCCATCCCACCACCTCTATAGTGGCCATCCCCCACCCACCTCCATAGTAGTCATCCCATCATCTCCATCCGTTCTTCCTACTCTTTCCATTGACCTAGAAATGAGACCTCAGTTGCATTTTGAAGGTCCTTTATGTCTCCACCCACAGCCCAATGAAACACTCAAAAATAGATCAGGAATCCCTTATGTGAATGGAAATGACAGCCCATGATGAATAACGTAGCAGGTGAGGGAAGCCATGAAGTCCATTCCGGAGATATCAGAGAAGACATTACTGCAACATAAGCTGAGAAGACTTATTTTCAGTGCTCGGCGTGGACACAAAACCGGTCTAAGCCACTCGTGCTGTGGATACAAACGGCTTCACCAAAGGAAAACCCAGTCCAGCTGGAGATGGTGATACTCCTAAAGAACTGGACACCGTAATCTCTCTTATCGACTCAGACAGGAATACTGGTCACCCAGGCATGTAAAGAGCACCTGTCATCTTTCTACCGACAGACAAGATAAAAGTAGCCAACCTAGCTACAAGTGGGATGGTGGAACTACAGTACTGGACATGCCGGCTTCACCAGTGCAATCATACATGTTCCTGTCATAGCTGATCTACAAAACAATTGTGAGGTGTTGACTTTTATGTCTGGAGCTATGCTAAAGCCAACTCAGTTTTTTTTTTCTCCTTTTTTTTAGTTTTGGATACATTGGGGAACATTTTTGTTACAATTTTGCTATATTTTAATATTGGTCTGTGACTGCCTTGAGGAGACGTTCCCTTATTTCCTGTCCCTGTGACACCAAGACAAGAAATGGGGTGTGGGGACACTTGTTCTAGTGAGAACTGTCTCAGAAGGCATTTCCCTCACTTGGGAGGCCTTCGTTTCGCTTAGGAGGCCTTCGTTTCGCTTAGGAGGCCTTCGTTTAGCTTTGGGAGCCTTCTTTTTGCTTTGGGGGCCTTCTTTTTGCTTTGGGGGCCTTCTTTTTGCTTTGGGGGCCTTCCTTTTTGCTTTGGGGGCCTTCCTTTTTGCTTTGGGGGCCTTCCTTTTAGCTTTGGGGGCCTTCCTTTTAGCTTTGGGGGCCTTCCTTTTAGCTTTGGAGGCCTTCCTTTTAGCTTTGGAGGCCTTCCTTTTTAGCTTTGGAGGCCTTCCTTTTAGCTTTGGAGGCCTTCCTTTTAGCTTTGGAGGCCTTCCTTTTAGCTTTGGAGGCCTTCCTTTTAGCTTTGGAGGCCTTCCTTTTAGCTTTGGAGGCCTTCCTTTTTAGCTTTGGAGGCCTTCCTTTTAGCTTAGGGGGGCATTTTTCTCAATTTTTAGAGGCTTTCTTCTAACTTGTTGATTTTTCCAAGAAATGTAACAAAAATCGGGAGTCCCAAGTTTCCAACTCTTCCATACTCCTCTAGAAAAAAGGTTTTGGCTATGTATAGTCTTTGAGTACCTGTGCATAAGCAATGATTTCAGCAGACCCCCTTCTATATTGGGGCACCCCAAACAAACCCTTATCGGTCAACCATAAATGCTTTGATTGGTGGATCACTCGGGGGTCTCTGCGTGGACTCTGATGGCCTCCTCTATACCAACCCTGATCTATTCTATGCAGATGATCTGCCTGTGTATTGACACAAATCTTAATTAACCTCAGAGTGCTAAGCGCAGTATAATACAGACTTCCAGAATAAAAGCCGGGTCTTCACAGCCACTTTGTCTCCTTGGGCCAGATATAATCTTGTAATCACGTGTGACAATTCACTAACAATAGGGAGTGTGCAGGCAACTGGCCGCCTTGCCGGGATAGCTGAGCAGAATACAATGAACACCGTATATAGTCCAGACTTCACCATCATCAAAGCCTCTAGTACAGACCCCATCCAAGGCCAATCTATTGTGCATATGTGTTTTGTCTTTTCAGGTCTCTAAATGCAGATTAGCTTGTGACTTTGTGCCCATGGGAAGTGGAGCACCTGACTGATCATGGGGTAAAGTGTTTGGGGCTTCCTGGGACTCATGCTGAACCCACTAGGGATGATTCTGATTGCTGGGGTCACCAGAGCCCTGGTAGGGGGCATTCAAGCCTATGAGGTTCTTTCATCTCTGGGCACATTGGTTATGTGTTCAGACCAAGGCCAGGTTCCTCAATGTGCGCCCCCCCCCCCCCTTTACCCCCATTTTGAAGGCTTATGCCCTGGGGGGACGCGTATGGGGAGCCGGGTGCTGCCCTGGGGGGACGCGTATGGGGAGCCGGGTGCTGCCCTGGGGGGACGCGTATGGGGAGCCGGGTGCTGCCCTGGGGGGACGCGTATGGGGAGCCGGGTGCTGCCCTGGGGGGACGCGTATGGGGAGCCGGGTGCTGCCCTGGGGGGACGCGTATGGGGAGCCGGGTGCTGCCCTGGGGGGACGCGTATGGGGAGCCGGGTGCTGCCCTGGGGGGACGCGTATGGGGAGCCGGGTGCTGCC
Organism: Nanorana parkeri; assembly: GCF_000935625.1. Taxonomy (NCBI): domain Eukaryota; kingdom Metazoa; phylum Chordata; class Amphibia; order Anura; family Dicroglossidae; genus Nanorana; species Nanorana parkeri. The sequence goes on from NW_017307801.1 coordinate 348,070, forward strand.
CTGGGGGGACGCGTATGGGGAGCCGGGTGCTGCCCTGGGGGGACGCGTATGGGGAGCCGGGTGCTGCCCTGGGGGGACGCGTATGGGGAGCCGGGTGCTGCCCTGGGGGGACGCGTATGGGGAGCCGGGTGCTGCCCTGGGGGGACGCGTATGGGGAGCCGGGTGCTGCCCTGGGGGGACGCGTATGGGGAGCCGGGTGCTGCCCTGGGGGGACGCGTATTATTGCAAAAACACTTTTTAAAAAAATACAGTTTTTAAAGGAGCCGTGATTTTATCATCACTTAAAGGTTAACAATAACAATAAAAAATTCCTTTTAAATATCGTGCCTGGTGGGGCGGGGTTCCCCTTAAACTGCCTGTAAAGTGACACGTCTGTACGATGTATAGAACCTGCTGCAGCAAAAATGACATTTATAAGGGGAGGAAAAAGCGTCGGGTTCCCCCTCAGTTATACCAGGCAGGAATTTTAAGGAGGCCACCGCCGATCGTCTTATGAATATGCTATTTCCCGGGTTTCAGGATTTTAGATGTTCCTGACCCAGAACAAACAAACATGCAGCCAGTGAAGTAAGAACAGCTGATCCGCATGCTAGTCCTGGGTCAGTGACTTCAAATGTTTTGAAGCAATTGGCTTAGCAAAGCAGACAGTCGGCTAGAATTGCGGTGGTGGGTGCCTGGCATTTCTCGGAGGAAGCCTTGCTGCATCTCTCAAGGATATCCAATATTGTGCCGGGGATTCTTCCAAATTTTCCTTGGTGCAGGCTTCATAAATCGGCCCTGCAGGGCATATAACACATTTGTCAGCATGCTGGACTTGTCATTGCTGTGTACAAAGTCTATCATCCCATTATTGGGGTTACTAAAGGTGCAGAGACTGTTCAATGAGCTTAGTAATTAAGGCGGAGCTAGGGTTATGTCAATGAACCAACCCGCCAATCCACCAACCCGCCAATCCACCAACCCGCCAATCCGTAAATCCACCCACCCGCCAATCCCCCATCATGCTGGGAAAAAAATGAGTTGGCTTTTAGTTTTTTGTAGTGGAATGTTTTTGGGAATGAGTATTGATAATCGGATCATCCCGGGTTTCTCACTGCCGTCTCGTGTCTATGGATCGGTAGCCGTGGATTGCCAAGACTGGTGAATCGGTAGCCGGGGATTGCCCAGACTGGGGAATCGGTATTGCCCAGACTGGTGAAGCGGTAGCCGGGGATTGCCCAGACTGGTGAATCGGTATTGCCCAGACTGGTGAAGCGGTAGCTGGGGATTGCCCAGACTGGTGAATCGGTAGCCGGGGATTGCCCAGACTGGTGAATCGGTAGCCGGGGATTGCCCAGACCGGAGGAACCAGGAAGACCAAAAGAACGTTTCCTCTTGTTCACTTCCTGCATTGTTGTTTGGCAGTGACGATACAGCCCGGGGCCACAAAGCGTTGTCGGAGAGGGGTAAATACGGGTTTCCTGTACATACACGGCTGGGGACAGACCTGTGAGAGGGAAAGTTCACCTATAAACGTGTCAGGAAGGCTCCTCCCTGTGTGACCCTCCAATAGGCCACCAAGTTTGGGCCTCCACTTCAGGCCTCATCCATTCGTGTCTAGCAGATCAGGTGTATTGGCCGGATCACATACACTTCAACATTGTCAAAGCAACAGGGCAGTTATGGATTGGATGGGGGTAGGAGGAATGGATCCCGAGATATTATCGCTCTCTCTCTCTCTTTCTCGCACTCTCTCTCCTCTTTCTTTTGTTCTCGCATTTACTTTTTTTCTCTCGTTTGGTGTGTGTCCCCCCTCGCTGCTCACCCTCTCTCTTGCGCTCTCTCCTCTCTCTTGCGCTCTCTCCTCTCTCTTGCGCTCTCTCCTCTCTCTTGCGCTCTCTCTTGCGCTCTCTCTTGCGCTCTCTCTTGCGCTCTCTCTTGCGCTCTCTCTCTCGCTCTCTCTCTCGCTCTCTGTCTGCTCTCTCGCTCTCTGTCTGCTCTCTCGCTCTCTGTCTGCTCTCTCGCTCTCTGTCTGCTCTCTCGCTCTCTGTCTGCTCTCTCGCTCTCTGTCTGCTCTCTCGCTCTCTGTCTGCTCTCTCGCTCTCCGTCAGTCTCCTCTGGCTACAGCAGTGCTGGGTGGGGATGTTGGCGGAGCCTCCAGTCAGGCTTGTTCTCACCTGTGCAGTGCTGGGCGGGACGAAGCCATAACTGAGCTGGTGTGATCTGGACTCCCTCATTCTGTCTCGTCTCCTCCACATCGCACAGCTTCCCTCCTCCTCCTCTCTGCAGCTTCTCCGGGGTAAGTGCAGCCTGCAGCCTGCAGATCACGCTGGACTGACTGACGTCTCGGAGAACTCCTCTGGATTCTCTCTCCCCGTTGTCACTGTTATTATTTTAGACTTTGCGGAATGTTTGTAGAGAGATAGCGATCAGCGGAAAGTTTCCCGATTCCGCTGAAGTGATACATTTTTATTTGTAGAGTCGATGAAACCGGCGAATGTTTGTAATGCGACAAACACAAATGTGGAAAGTCTGAGGAAAATTTTGGTTTTACGCAACCGCGACGGGCGACTGCTGAGGCCGGCGAGCGTGCGCTAATACTCGTGTAGCCACCTGGCTGTTAAAAATGGGGCTTGTAGTAGTTGTTGTTATTAGGAAGGAGACCCTAAAACCGGGATTCATTCCCAGGAAAGGTGGTGACTCCGGTTAACGCTTTCTCACGCTGTTTGCCCATTGGGAGACGCAGGGAACGCAGATTTCCAAGTTGTATGTGCGTTGGGAGCACTTCTGGTGGCCGGACGCGCTTGTTATCACTTCATGCGGAGGTCGCGAGCGCCGAATCATCACAAGTGATCCTTCGAATGCGGCATCGCCGGTGCTTTCCAGCCACCATTTGAGTGCCCCAAAAAAAGAGTGCAAGGACATAGATTTAACCATTGCATGTGCACAACCTTCACTCCCATGCGTTATTTTAATGCTCATGCATTTTTGTTTCTTTTAATGCTCATGCATTTTGTTGTTTTTTGGGGTTTTTATTTTTTTGCTTCTTTTAATCTTACATATATTTTTTTTTTTTTTTGTATTTACACTTTAATTTGCTACGATAATTTTCCTCTGGATTTTGCTTCTTTTGAATGCCGCTTCTACATTGGTGCGCCTGTACCTGGGGGGCATTGCGTCGCCATCAACCTGCATGGCACCCCAGCGCACCTGCTGGCGGCACAGCGAGGTGCCCTTGGGGGTGGTGGGGGAAAAAGTGCATGTACTTC
>NW_017307801.1:351474-356498 GCF_000935625.1 Nanorana parkeri
AGGGTGGTGGGGGAAAAAGTGCATGTACTCCCCCCTCCACCCCCCCCTGGTGCAGCACATGGTAATGCGGTATCGCATGTTGCCCTGCAGTGCACCATTGCCTAAGGGTTTCCATTCAAATGCCAATGGACCTAACGCATGGTACAGCACGCTAGTTGCACCGTGCGACAGACTGCGCGGTAGCGTCCAATGTAGTGTGAACGGGCCCCTAAAAGCTTTTGCATTCACTCATTGTTTTCCAGTTTGTAGCGTGTGTTTTGAAACGTACCCTCAGCAGATTGCACTTCACGGCAATGGTGCAGTGCGGATAACCGCACCGAGGCGACGCGTTTCTCTACACCAGGGGTGGGCAACTGCGGCCCTACAGCTGTGGTGAAACTACAAACTCCCAGCATGCCTCTGTGGCTGATACTTGTGTACAGTGCATCACGGGGATTGTAGTTGCACATGGGCCTGAAGTTGGCCACCCCTGCTCTAGAGGCAGCAGGTCCTAACGAGATGCATGCGTATCCATTGTTGTGCATTGCAAAATGCATGCGTAGATAGGATTCTGATCTACAGAATGGTTGGTTGTAGGACAGATCTGATGACAGCCAGAATTTCAAGTGTATCTAAAGCTAAAACTTTTTTTTGGGGGGGGGGCTAGACCCCCTTCCAGATTCCTATTTCTGTGTATAAAAGGATGAGAGCAGCGCAGACCAAGAAGCCCAATCAGAGGCCAGAATGTAAAGCCAAAACGTTAATGTATGCTGGCAATGATTGTAGATAATAGTGAACAGGTAATTGTGGAAAATGAGGGGTGATCATAGTTGTCTGTCTGTCCGCCGTCTGTGTCCTGGCCGGGAGATTTCCCATCACTTCATGTTCTAGGGACACAACAGGAAGTCAGAAGAAATCTCTCCCAAGATGTAGGAATCTCCCTTTTTTGGGCAGTTGTCCTCCCTTTTGGAAGATTTTCCCTCTGTTCCTGATCTGGTGACAACTCAAAATATGCAACACTTTGTCTTTTAGATGTTTGTGGCCATCGGGGAGCTAGGTTGCTGTGGGCGACGGTCTGTCTTGGGGGGGAGACCACCGTGATTGGCCGGGAAAATCCATCCCAGCCAATCGACTTTTCCGAGCAGGGACGGCCAGGGAGCTCCGGGGCAGGGTCGCGGAGGAGCTCCCAAACCCGAATCTGCCCTTTAAATGTCCAGATCAGGTCACCAGGCACTTTCAGGGTACCCATAGATGTGATGGGCCAATATGGCCGCCCTCATGTGCAGAAAAAGGATACATGACCATACCAGGGGTAGGCAAGCTGGGCTCTCCAGCTGTGCTGAAACTACAAATCCCATAAGGCATTGCAAGCGACAGGCATGACTCCCAGAGGCAGAAGCATGATGGGGGATTTGTAGTTTCAGCACAGCTGGAGAGCCGAGGTTGCCTACCCCGCCATAGACTGATGAGATCATTTCTATCGGATGATTTCTCATGCATGAGAAGTTTTTATACTTCCCCTTTAAGTACTCTCTGTATGCTCAGTAAGCCATGCTGTGTGTCCCCTTTAAATGGCCCCAATTACCGGGAACAATGAATTGTCGGTCGGGCTGCGCGCCGGTTTTTATGGTTTGTTGGTTTTCTGATAAACTTTTATAGGTGAAGCTTTTGCTGGGAGTTTATGGTGTTTGTTGTGTTTTATTGCATGCTGAGCGCTGATCCTCTCTATGGGCTCCGTGCTGATGTGATCGCAGTCGGCTCTCGGCTCTACGCAATTACCGGCCACTGTCCTAGAAGACTCGGCGGGGTCGCGCCCGACTCTTGTGCTATATAGACTTTCCTGCATTCAGTCTGTATTCTGCGCATGCGCATTGCCAGTCATTTTTGCAGCGCTCATTTATTACATGCACGCTCTAAGGTGCTGTTCACACTTGCAGCGCACCTGATTGTGCCGCACATCAGCTCCTTCATTTCAATGGGCCGCCCTACATGCAAAGGTGCTCATGCAGCTGTCGGATCTGCGAGCTTCACGCGTTTTTCTGACCGCGCGTTTGACTGACAGTCATTTTGGAGTCGCCCCCTCATGGACCAAGAATCCGAGAGGGGGAACCGGCGGCATACCTGATCCCACCAGGTCAACATCCCCTCCTCTCTTAGCCGGTTTCCAGCACCAAGATGGCCGCTGGCAGTAAAGTACATCACCGTGCGTGCGTGATGACATCACAACATGGACGTCATAATGCACGAGTGGCGGCCGTGCTGCGTGACACCCGCCTTGGTGCCGCCGCTGACGTTGTCACATGTACTAGGGTGTTTAAAGAGCCTTTTAAATCGGGTGTAGTCAAACGTGGGCCCCCACTGCTGTGGCGAAACTACAAATCCCATCATGCATCTGCCTCCAGAAGTCTTCAGTGCTTCATGGGATTTGTAGTTTCCCCACAGCTGAGGGGCCCATGTTTTGACTACTGATTTAAAGTGAACCTGTCACCTAAAAATCCCCCCAATATGCTGATTTGTTTCGTCCATATAGTCATCCTTGATGCGGTCGTACGACCATAGTGATCTGCAGCTGTTTATGCGGTCGTACGACCATAGTGATCTGCAGCTGTGTATGCGGCCGGTTTGCGGTCGTACGACCATAGTGATCTGCAGCTGTGTATGGATCGATGGTCGTACGACCATAGTGATCTGCAGCTGTGTATGCGGCCGGTTTGCGGTCGTACGACCATAGTGATCTGCAGCTGTGTATGGATCGATGGTCGTACGACTATAGTGATCTGCAGCTGTGTATGCGGCTGGTCCTCGGTCGTACGACCATAGTGATCTGCAGCTGTGTATGCGGCCAGTCTGCGGTCGTACGACCATAGTGATCTGCAGCTGTGTATGGATCGATGGTCGTACGACCATAGTGATCTGCAGCTGTGTATGCGGCCGGTTTGCGGTCGTACGACCATAGTGATCTGCAGCTGTGTATGCGGCCGGTCTGCGGTCGTACGACCATAGTGATCTGCAGCTGTGTATGCGGTCAGTCTGCGGTCGTATGACTACAGTGATCTGCAGCTGTGTCTGCGGTCGTACGACTATGGTGATCTGCATGCGGTCGGGTTATTTGCACATTTGGTGAGTCTGGTGCAGCCCCAAAATGCGTCAGCTGACTTCCTCCGTCTGGCCTTTATCCAGCTGTCAAATAAATTACGTCAAGAACTTCTTGTTCTCGTCCTGGAGTCCCCAAACCTGTTTAACAGGCAATATTGGAAATGAAGATGTCCCGGCGTGAGTAGATGGGGCCCCATGGGATGAAGAAGGGACTGGAGGGCTCGGACTGGAACCTTTTCCTGCATGTTGGTGGAGGAGGGGCAGAGTTATCAGTCCTGTGTATCTCTCTCTCCCTGTGCAGGTCTTGGTTGTGTTCACAAATGTCTGACACAGATTAGCCCCCTGCTTCAGCCTCTTAACACTAATCCTGTATTGTTTGCATTAATGTTCGTAGTGGGCGGGACAGGGGGCGTGTCCTTTTTTCCTATACACTTTGCGCCCTAATGGGTCCCATTTCCGTCCCATGGCGAGGAATGTAAACGTCGTCCCGGCAGAGTTGTTGTATTGGGGAAATCGGAATGTTTCTTTGTAAGGAAAACAAACGGATGATCTCCTTCCTCGCGGGGTGACGCCATGTTTTCTTTTTGTTGGGAACATCTGGGAATTTGCAGGTGTCGGGGGTGGGGGGCTGTTTGTATTTCCAGGCACCATAGAGGTAACATCAATAGCCGTGTTCTGAAGCTTGCCCTCCCCGGGCGCTGTGCGTTCTCTGCCAGGAGAAAGTTTCCAGTCCTGTGGAGGAGCCACCTGGCGATGTTTGGAGTCCGAGGTTAGCGTGATATCTGTGCGTGTAAACACGCGAAGATCTGGGCGCCGGCCAAACTGGACTCCAATCCAGTGATACTGTCAGAGAAAAAATAAAATGTATCAAAACGTCGCTGGAACCTTTTATCTCTTCCGAGAACACGCAAGGAATGAAATATGAAACTGGACGCCATTGTTTGTAAATAGGGCCCTGTTATTTACTAAAAGGCCCCATTGACGGTAACCAGGGTCCTCGTGTTGGTAACCAGGGTCCTCGTGTTGGTAACCAGGGTCCTCGTGTTGGTAAATTGAGCCCCATTGTTGGTAAACTATACCTAATAATTGTTGTTGTTAAATTGGGCCCTGTTTTGTTTTAAATTGGGCCCCGTGGTTGGAACACGCAAAGAAGAAAATATGAAACCAGATGCCATTGTTTGTAAATAAGGCCCTGTTATTTATTAGTAGGCCCCATCGTAGGGTTGCCACCTTTTCTTCAAGTGAAACCCAAACACAAGCGCTGCATGCAGCATTTTTCAGGTGGCTATGCGGGCTCTCAGGTGGGGTATGCAGGCTTTCAGGAGTGCTGTGCGGGCTGTGTGCTGTCTCACCAGGGGCGGGCAGTATGGTGTCAGGAAGACAGAGATGTTACAGTCACCTGCGGCTCACAGGAAGGCTGCCGAGGTGCCCAGCAAGCACGGGACCTCTGGCCAGCACTTAGTGTCTTTTGTCCTGGTGTCAGCTGGCCTTAAACCTGGACACAGGACTCAAAAACTGGACTGTCCGGGGGAATCCCGGACAGGTGGCAACCCTACCCCATTGTTAGTAACTAGGGTCCTCTTGTTGATAACTAGGGTCCTCTTGTTGATAACTAGGGTCCTCTTGTTGGTAACTAACCAGGGTCCTCTTGTTGGTAACTAACCAGGGTCCTCTTGTTGGTAACTAACCAGGGTCCTCTTGTTGGTAACTAGGGTCCTCTTGTTGGTAACCAGGGTCCTCCTTGTTGGTGACCAGGGTCCTCTTGTTGGTGACCAGGGTCCTCTTGTTGGTGACCAGGGTCCTCTTGTTGGTGACCAGGGTCCTCTTGTTGGTGACCAGGGTCCTCTTGTTGGTGGCCAGGGTCCTCTTGTTGGTACACTATGCCTCATGGTTGGTATATTGGGCTCCGTTGTTGATAAAATTCTGTTATTTTTGGCTAGATTGGTTGA
>NW_017307801.1:356760-358966 GCF_000935625.1 Nanorana parkeri
CGTGTTGGTAACCAGGGTCCTCGTGTTGGTAACCAGGGTCCTCGTGTTGGTAACCAGGGTCCTCGTGTTGGTAACCAGGGTCCTCGTGTTGGTAACCAGGGTCCTCGTGTTGGTAAATTGAGCCCCATTGTTGGTAAACTATACCTAATAATTGTTGTTGTTAAATTGGGCCCTGTTTTGTTTTAAATTGGGCCCCGTGGTTGGAACACGCAAAGAAGAAAATATGAAACCAGATGCCATTGTTTGTAAATAAGGCCCTGTTATTTATTAGTAGGCCCCATCGTAGGGTTGCCACCTTTTCTTCAAGTGAAACCCAAACACAAGCGCTGCATGCAGCATTTTTCAGGTGGCTATGCGGGCTCTCAGGTGGGGTATGCAGGCTTTCAGGAGTGCTGTGCGGGCTGTGTGCTGTCTCACCAGGGGCGGGCAGTATGGTGTCAGGAAGACAGAGATGTTACAGTCACCTGCGGCTCACAGGAAGGCTGCCGAGGTGCCCAGCAAGCACGGGACCTCTGGCCAGCACTTAGTGTCTTTTGTCCTGGTGTCAGCTGGCCTTAAACCTGGACACAGGACTCAAAAACTGGACTGTCCGGGGGAATCCCGGACAGGTGGCAACCCTACCCCATTGTTAGTAACTAGGGTCCTCTTGTTGATAACTAGGGTCCTCTTGTTGATAACTAGGGTCCTCTTGTTGGTAACTAACCAGGGTCCTCTTGTTGGTAACTAACCAGGGTCCTCTTGTTGGTAACTAACCAGGGTCCTCTTGTTGGTAACTAGGGTCCTCTTGTTGGTAACCAGGGTCCTCCTTGTTGGTGACCAGGGTCCTCTTGTTGGTGACCAGGGTCCTCTTGTTGGTGACCAGGGTCCTCTTGTTGGTGACCAGGGTCCTCTTGTTGGTGACCAGGGTCCTCTTGTTGGTGGCCAGGGTCCTCTTGTTGGTAAACTATGCCTCATGGTTGGTATATTGGGCTCCGTTGTTGATAAAATTCTGTTATTTTTGGCTAGATTGGTTGAATAAGCTGCCCCGTATGTTTATAAATAGGACCTGATCATTTTTATACAAGTTTGGAGCCTGTTTATATATCGGCCGAAGTCGTCTATAAATCTGACCCGATGGTTCATGAAGAAGAGCCAATTGCTTGCAAATTCTCCTCCTGTATACACATTCACAGGGTTAGACTGACTGCAATTTGCAATGCAGCGGATTCCTGTGCAGGGGGAATACCGGGCAAAATCCCAACTCATGATTTCTACTTTGTCACCTTTTTGTGAGGTTGAGTAGCCTGCAAAGCTTCCTTATGTCTCCTTCTGCAGGCTCTTGAGGTGTCCCTATGTACCATGATGCGCCCGTGAGTTTCTGGGCTTCATAGCCTAATCTGAATTAACACCCCCTGGCAGGTGACACAGGCTCACCCAAGGGGCGGAGTCTACCTGACAACTTGGTCCCTGTAATGATTGATTGGGCCGGCGACCCCCTAGGCAAGGTTACACCAGGTGTTGGCCCTCAGGATCGGCCAGCCTAAGGGGTCAGGGGGAACAGGGGCTATGCTGTGGAGGTGGGGGTCATGATCCGAGGTTGAGGAAGGCGACCAGCAGGCAAGCGAGTCATTGTCAGTGAGGAGACATGAGCAGAGTCAGGTGATCCAGGCAGAACAGCAGTAAACTCGCACAGTAGGGAGCGGGCAGGTGGACACGGCACTGACTACTGGCAGGAGGACATGGGTCTGGCCAGAGTAGGGAGCTGGCGGGTAGACATGGCTCCGGGCACGGTAGGGAGCTGGCAGGTAAGACATGGCTCCGGCCATTGTAGGGAGCTGGCAGGAAGACATGGCTCTGGCCACAGTAGGGAGCTGGCAGGTAAGACATGGCTCTGGCCACGGTAGGGAGCTGGCAGGAAGACATGGCTCTGGCCACAGTAGGGAGCTGGCAGGTGGACATGACTCCGGCCAGAGTAGGGAGCTGGCAGGAAGACATGGCTCTGGCCACAGTAGGGAGCTGGCAGGTGGATCTGGCCAGAGTAGGGAGCTGGCAGGTGGACATGGCTCCGGCCAGAGTAGGTAGCTGGCAGGTAGACATGGCTCTGGGCACGGTAGGGAGCTGGCAGGCAGACATGGCTCTGGGCACGGTAGGGAGCTGGCAGGCAGACATGGCTCTGGGCACGGTAGGGAGCTGGCAGGCAGACATGGCTCTGGGCACGGTAGGGAGC
>NW_017307801.1:359116-362271 GCF_000935625.1 Nanorana parkeri
GTTTTCATTGGCTGCGTCCCAGCTCGGCGCAGTGTACACATACACACAATGCGATGGCTGCAACGTGGAGATGAAGAGCAGGTGGCCATCTTCAATGCCCACGGGGTGGTCATACGTGACGCCGCAGTATCCGGTTACCCAAAGAAACATAGGATGCCATAGAGGGGAAGGGCTGGATACCCCCAGCTGTGTGGTGACTGGCAGCACCGGGGGCCATGGGTTCAGTGCCTACCAGAGACAGAAGGAAGCTTATATTTATTCACGTGTCTCTGATGGTGGGGGGGCGGGACATAAGAGTGTAAGCTCCTCTGGTACAAGGATGGCTCAGCGTTCTCTGTACAGTGCTGCGCTATATGTCAGAGCTATATACATGTGTAATAGTGTCTGACTGTGGGGGGAGGGGACATTGGAGTGTAAGCTCCTCTGTACAAAGACTGATGTGACTGTGGGGGGAGGGGACATTGGAGGGTAAGCTCCTCTGTACAGAGACTGATGTGCCTGTGGGGGGACATTGGAGTGTAAGCGCCTCTGTACAGAGACTGATGTGCCTGTGGGGGGACATTGGAGTGTAAGCGCCTCTGTACAGAGACTGATGTGCCTGTGGGGGGACATTGGAGTGTAAGCGCCTCTGTACAGAGACTGATGTGCCTGTGGGGGGACATTGGAGTGTAAGCGCCTCTGTACAGAGACTGATGTGCCTGTGGGGGGACATTGGAGTGTAAGCGCCTCTGTACAGAGACTGATGTGCCTGTGGGGGGACATTGGAGTGTAAGCGCCTCTGTACAGAGACTGATGTGCCTGTGGGGGGACATTGGAGTGTAAGCGCCTCTGTACAGAGACTGATGTGCCTGTGGGGGGACATTGGAGTGTAAGCGCCTCTGTACAGAGACTGATGTGCCTGTGGGGGGACATTGGAGTGTAAGCGCCTCTGTACAGAGACTGATGTGCCTGTGGGGGGACATTGGAGTGTAAGCGCCTCTGTACAGAGACTGATGTGCCTGTGGGGGGACATTGGAGTGTAAGCGCCTCTGTACAGAGACTGATGTGCCTGTGGGGGGACATTGGAGTGTAAGCGCCTCTGTACAGAGACTGATGTGCCTGTGGGGGGACATTGGAGTGTAAGCGCCTCTGTACAGAGACTGATGTGCCTGTGGGGGGACATTGGAGTGTAAGCGCCTCTGTACAGAGACTGATGTGCCTGTGGGGGGACATTGGAGTGTAAGCGCCTCTGTACAGAGACTGATGTGCCTGTGGGGGGACATTGGAGTGTAAGCGCCTCTGTACAGAGACTGATGTGCCTGTGGGGGGACATTGGAGTGTAAGCGCCTCTGTACAGAGACTGATGTGCCTGTGGGGGGACATTGGAGTGTAAGCGCCTCTGTACAGAGACTGATGTGCCTGTGGGGGGACATTGGAGTGTAAGCGCCTCTGTACAGAGACTGATGTGCCTGTGGGGGGACATTGGAGTGTAAGCGCCTCTGTACAGAGACTGATGTGCCTGTGGGGGGACATTGGAGTGTAAGCGCCTCTGTACAGAGACTGATGTGCCTGTGGGGGGACATTGGAGTGTAAGCGCCTCTGTACAGAGACTGATGTGCCTGTGGGGGGACATTGGAGTGTAAGCGCCTCTGTACAGAGACTGATGTGCCTGTGGGGGGACATTGGAGTGTAAGCGCCTCTGTACAGAGACTGATGTGCCTGTGGGGGGACATTGGAGTGTAAGCGCCTCTGTACAGAGACTGATGTGCCTGTGGGGGGACATTGGAGTGTAAGCGCCTCTGTACAGAGACTGATGTGCCTGTGGGGGGACATTGGAGTGTAAGCGCCTCTGTACAGAGACTGATGTGCCTGTGGGGGGACATTGGAGTGTAAGCGCCTCTGTACAGAGACTGATGTGCCTGTGGGGGGACATTGGAGTGTAAGCGCCTCTGTACAGAGACTGATGTGCCTGTGGGGGGACATTGGAGTGTAAGCGCCTCTGTACAGAGACTGATGTGCCTGTGGGGGGACATTGGAGTGTAAGCGCCTCTGTACAGAGACTGATGTGCCTGTGGGGGGACATTGGAGTGTAAGCGCCTCTGTACAGAGACTGATGTGCCTGTGGGGGGACATTGGAGTGTAAGCGCCTCTGTACAGAGACTGATGTGCCTGTGGGGGGACATTGGAGTGTAAGCGCCTCTGTACAGAGACTGATGTGCCTGTGGGGGGACATTGGAGTGTAAGCGCCTCTGTACAGAGACTGATGTGCCTGTGGGGGGACATTGGAGTGTAAGCTCCTCTGTACAGAGACTGATGTGACTGGCTCAGCTCTACAACATACAAGCGATAGGAAAGAATAACGTGATGAAGTAAAATCCGAGTTGTATAAAATAATAGGAAATCCATTTCTTTTGTTCCTTCCCATTTAATGTTTTTTTTTTTTTTTCCCCATGGACTATTTATTGGGCAATTTATTGATCCTTTATCCGATCTTCCCCCGATAATTGCCCCGTCTGCGCCCAGCGGCGTGACGTGAAAGTTGTAATCTGATCACTTCATATTTTTTAATTGGATTGTTGATACAAAACATTTAATTCTTCATCTTTTTGTATCAACAATTCAACACACAATGACGTCATTTTCCTAATTCTGGCCGCCGGGTGTCTTCATAACTATGTGATCATGTGATCGTAACAAAAGTTTCTGGAGGTGAAAACAATAACAGTTTTATGTTTTATGTCAACATCATTATGGAGGAGATAACGATCTGTGAGCCGGGAAATAATAACATTGTTTCATTAAAGGAGAACTATGAGGGGAGTGAAAATCGCTCATCCTCATAGTTGGAGCGAACACGTACCGCCGCTCGCTCACTTCCCGATCGTCTCCCTGCGGAGAGCCGTGACTGTCGGTCACCGCTCCCCCCCCCCACAGAGATTCCCCCCTCCCCCCTCCGATCCTCCAGCGCTGACTGGCGAAACGGACGGGGGAGGGGGCGGGGACAGCAAGCTGCGTGAGTGACAGCTGGCTCTGCCTATCTAGAGGCAGAGCCAGCTGTACCCGCCCCCTCCCATGTCTGTTCCTCCAGTCAGGGCTGGAGGATCGGAGCGGGGAGGGAGGGGGAATCCTGCAGGGAGCCGTGAGTGACGGTCACCGCTCTCTGAGGGGGAGAGTAG
>NW_017307801.1:362312-366827 GCF_000935625.1 Nanorana parkeri
GACCACAAATGTACATTAAGTTGTATCATTTAATTGGTCCCAAAGCATTGACAGTTGGGAATTGTGCAACCATAAAACAGTTGCAGGTTGACCGCGGCCGTGCCAAAGCTCTGCAACTCTATATGGGATGATCCAGGAAAGGGATCTGAATTGTTTCACACAGAGCCGTCTGTGATTTATTTGTTTATCCTTTCCACGTCCGCCATTGAGTCTTGTGTCATTATAATTAAGTGTTGCCCAACATCCCATAATTCATGGAGATAATGGGCGCTGGGTGCCAGCCTTGCGAACGGTAACAAATGTTGCAATAGAGACCTGTTTGTGCAGATTCCATCATCAGAGGTAATACTTGTTCAGAGGGTGAAGGTCACCGATGGGGGATCTTATCTTCTGCCTCCTCCACGGTAGACCCCCACACCAAGGATTTCCCTTTCCAGACAAAAACTATTTTCTTTTTGGATCGTAGACGCAGTGGCGTCACGCGCGGGGGGGTGCGGCCCGCACCCAGGTGACACCATTGGAGGGGTGACACCAAAATGACTGATGGTAATTTTGGCGTCACCACCCCTTCTGAAAAGTCGGGAACTCGGTCTAGGACCGAGAGCCCAACAGTTGCCCGAGAGAGGGGGGAACCCATCGGCATACCTTTTATCCCGCCGGGTGACGTCCCCTCCTCTCTCTGCCGGCGTTTATCACCAAGATGGCCGCCGGCAGGTAGCAGCGGTGCCGCGCATGACGTCATCGCGCACATGCGATGATGTCACTGGGGGGTGTCACCTGGTACCCTCAATGGGTGTCACCCCGCCTCGGGACGCCTCTGCGTAGAAGGTTTAGGCTCTGGAGAGAGTTCCTTTCAGGGCCGTAACTACAGATCATGAGCCTCATAGCAAAAATGTGATTGGGGGGGCCCCTGGCGACCTCTCTGAGCTGCGAGTAACGATGCCGAGATCCCTAAAGACTCCTCCTGTGTATCTGAAGTCGCCTCTACACTGTAGATTTGAACTCCGACCCTTAATGATACAAAACTGTGTTATCTTCACATGGTTCATGTTCAATTTTCCTTTACAAGATATTGGGGGGCCCCCTCCCACCCCCAGGCCCCATATCAGCCACCTGGGCTGCTATGGCTATAGTTCCACCATTGGTGCCTTCAATTCCTGTTGTGACATGGGAACAGGAAATTAGGTTCATCTTTAATGGGGACATGGCCAATAGTCCCGCTGAACAGGTTGTGACCGATTTCCTGTCCATGAACCCTTTGCACACTCCTGACCGCTATGTCCCGAAACCACTGGTGGGTGCTGCAGTGTCCCAACCGATGGCGCCGTTACATACACAAAGAATTGCACGTCATTTATAGACGAAAGTGCTGCATATCACAAATGCAATGTTTCGGGGTCACGCAGGATCCCCTTCAGGCAAGACATGATTTCCTGTCCCGGTGACCACACAGGAAGTGACGGGACCAGAATTGCCTATCTAGTGGGAACGCTAGGAATCAGAATGGGTTGAACAATTGTTCCCTCTCATGGCAGTATTGGCTAGGACCCATAGACAGGAGGACAGTCGCCCAATATGGTCATCCTCTGGTGGATCAGGTGACCTTATGTCCATGGTGGCAGGTAGATGCCAATCAGTTGACGGCCCTCATGGGGTCATTCAGTAGACTGGTTTGGTTTTGTGAGCCGCTTCTCTTCGCTATTATCTCTCCTGATACTAATTCTCTCCAATTAAACCCAAAACAGCAATAAAAACCTAAAAGGGGCTCTGAGTCTTTGCAGTTTCCTGGCTGGAGGACATCCAGTGTCATGTAGTTCTTTCCTCCCGGACCTGGGTACCTCCACTTGCCTGGCCTATGCCCCCATAGCTGCGCACACACAGTGGTCGTCTTGTTTGAAAGGCCATTCATTAATCTGGGTGCCCCGTCTGCTCTTTTCTGTGTCCTGTTTCCTAATTTTGTCCCGTCTGTTAATCTCGGCCTCGTCCCTCTTCTCCTTTCACGGCGCCGCGGTCACTGCTTTTTGTTCTCTGGTTGTTGTTGTCGATTTTTCTCTGCTCAGAAAGAGTTTCCGCAGAAACTTGGCCTCCGACGTTAATCTGTCCCCATTGTCCGTCTTCTCCCCATTACCATGGCAATCCGCACCGCCCTCCGCTGTATGCCCAGGACTTTCTGTGCCCGATTCTGAGGAATCCACATTATTTCAGGCAACAGGAAACTCCACCGATTTCTACTTTTTAAAGAGGACCTGTCACGTATTTGTTGAGGGCATAATTTTTTTTTTTTTTTTAAAAGGGTCGGTACAACCAAAACTGATATATTCGTGTTTGGTGAATATTGGAGAGCTACCTCCTCCCCCAATAGTCTCTCACTCCCTGAGTTCCCGGGTCTGTACACCTGCTGTGCCCATTATGAGGGACTCCCAACATCCCTGAGCCGAGTTCCCGGGTCTGTACACCCGCTGTGCTCATTATGAGGAGCTCCCACCATCCCTGTGCTGAGTTCCTGGGTCTGACCCCCGCTGTGCCCATTATGAGGAGCTCCCACCATCCCTGTGCTGAGTTCCTGGGTCTGACCCCCGCTGTGCCCATTATGAGGAGCTCCCACCATCCCTGTGCTGAGTTCCTGGGTCTGACCCCCGCTGTGCCCATTATGAGGAGCTCCCACCATCCCTGTGCTGAGTTCCTGGGTCTGACCCCCGCTGTGCCCATTATGAGGAGCTCCCACCATCCCTGTGCTGAGTTCCTGGGTCTGACCCCCGCTGTGCCCATTATGAGGAGCTCCCACCATCCCTGTGCTGAGTTCCTGGGTCTGACCCCCGCTGTGCCCATTATGAGGAGCTCCCACCATCCCTGTGCTGAGTTCCTGGGTCTGACCCCCGCTGTGCCCATTATGAGGAGCTCCCACCATCCCTGTGCTGAGTTCCTGGGTCTGACCCCCGCTGTGCCCATTATGAGGAGCTCCCACCATCCCTGTGCTGAGTTCCTGGGTCTGACCCCCGCTGTGCCCATTATGAGGAGCTCCCACCATCCCTGTGCTGAGTTCCTGGGTCTGACCCCCGCTGTGCCCATTATGAGGAGCTCCCACCATCCCTGTGCTGAGTTCCTGGGTCTGACCCCCGCTGTGCCCATTATGAGGAGCTCCCACCATCCCTGTGCTGAGTTCCTGGGTCTGACCCCCGCTGTGCCCATTATGAGGAGCTCCCACCATCCCTGTGCTGAGTTCCTGGGTCTGACCCCCGCTGTGCCCATTATGAGGAGCTCCCACCATCCCTGTGCTGAGTTCCTGGGTCTGACCCCCGCTGTGCCCATTATGAGGAGCTCCCACCATCCCTGTGCTGAGTTCCTGGGTCTGACCCCCGCTGTGCCCATTATGAGGAGCTCCCACCATCCCTGTGCTGAGTTCCTGGGTCTGACCCCCGCTGTGCCCATTATGAGGAGCTCCCACCATCCCTGTGCTGAGTTCCTGGGTCTGACCCCCGCTGTGCCCATTATGAGGAGCTCCCACCATCCCTGTGCTGAGTTCCTGGGTCTGACCCCCGCTGTGCCCATTATGAGGAGCTCCCACCATCCCTGTGCTGAGTTCCTGGGTCTGACCCCCGCTGTGCCCATTATGAGGAGCTCCCACCATCCCTGTGCTACATTTTGTACTTATTTTATATCATGGACATGGAGAAGGTTACTGAGGAGCCGGAACATTGTTCCTACAGATGACAATCATTGTTTTGTATTTATAGTTTTTGTATTTATTTTTGTCTCATTCTCGGTGGTGTTGATACATTGTCTGTCGGTCTGTCGCCTCGGAAGGTGTTTTTGTTCTTTTATTGGCTTCTATCACTGACACAGATCCGCCCAGCTGCGTGAGTGACAGCTGGCTCTGCCTATCTAGAGGCAGAGCTAGCTGTACCCGCCCCCTCCCCCGTCCGTTCCGCCAGTCAGCGCTGGCAGATCGGAGCGGGGAGGGGGAATCCAGCCACTCCCCTGTCACGGCAGCGAGCTGTGACAGGATCGAGAGGTGAGCGAATGCCGGTATGTGTTCGCTCACCTCCCGATCTACTGAGCCGACCTGTGACAGCCTCATTGTCACAGGTCGGCTAGAACTATGAGGTGAGTGAAAAGCACCCCACCCCCCCTCATAGTTCTCCTTTAACTGCTAAATGTGTTTCTGTTGACCCATCTTATTAACCGTCAGGTTATGGCAGAGGTGGGCCCTCCGGCTGTGCTTTAACTACAAATCCCGACATCCCTGCGCCCCTGGGGGTCGTGGCTGTCAGTCTTGAAATGCCTCATGGGACTCGGAGTTCCACAACAGCTGGAGTGCCCAGGTTGCCCACCCCTGACTTAGCATGTGCGGACTGAATATGAAAACATATGTCTGAAGACAGGTCCTCTTTTATGAGCCTCAATATATGGGGATTCCACACCCCCATTGCATCTGCTGGCCTAAGTGCTTGCCGGAGTTTAAATGGACGTTGAATTCAGTCGCATTGGGTCAGCCTCCCCCTCTCCGCCCCCCCC
>NW_017307801.1:367310-378842 GCF_000935625.1 Nanorana parkeri
TTTTGCATTTTCTAAAGAAGCATTTCTATAAAACTTGATCTCTGTGACATCTCAAAGCTTTCGTCACTTGTTTTCAGTCCTTTAATGGAAACCAGTTTGTAGGTCCCCCCCCTTCTGTGTTTTACTTGGCTCCAGGAGGAAAACAAACCGGTTCTGGGGCTGCTGACAGTGAAGGCGCGGCGAGATGCTTGATCACTCGCAAGCAGTGTTTGTTCGGGTGAAAGCGAATGAGGATGAATGTTTTCACACTGTGGAAGTAGATGCATTATTGGTAGTGGATTCACCGAAGTGGTCCTGTCAGTAAGAATAGACCTGTCCTGGGAGGCCCATCAGTGACCTGAGGGTGGTAGGAGGGCTGTCCTTGGGCAATGCTGTTCAATAGATCTGAGGTTGAAGATCAACAACATGAATAAGTCCAGAGACAAATGTATTCTAATGTAAGAACCGGAAGAAGACCAAAGAAGGAAGCTGTTGTATCCGTCCACCTTACAGCTTGCCCGCAGTTCATGAAGGGTGATGGCACCACCCTACACTCAAAGGAAAATAGGGATCTTCACAATATAGTGATAATCGTGTCCTTATTCACAAAGCTCACCCAAGGATAAAGGACCTTCACCCAACCACCTTGGTATAATGATAATCTTGTCCTTCACAAAGCTCACCTAAGTGGTTGGGTGAAGATCCTTATCCTTCATTATAGTGATGATCTTGTCTTTATTCACAAAGCTCACCTTAGAATAAGGATCTTGCCCAACCACTTAGGTGTGCTTTGTAAAGGATAAGATTTTCATTATACCGATGTGGTTGGGTGAATGTCTTTATCCTTAGGTGAGCTTTGTGGATAAGGACCTTCACCCAACCACCTCGGTATAGTGATAATCTTGTCCTTATTCACAAAGCTCACCTAAGGATAAGGATCTTCACCCAACCACTTAGGTGAGCTTTGTTGAATACGGACAAGATTATCACTATACTGAGGTGGTTGGGTAAAGGTCCTTATTCTAAGGTGAGCTTTGTGAATAAAGACAAGATTATCACTATACTGAAGGATAAGGATCTTCACCCAACCACTTAGGTGAGATTTGTGAATAAGGACAAGATTATCACTATACCGAGGTGGTTTGGGGTTATGATGCTTATCCTTAGGTGAGCTTTGTGAATAAGGATAACATTATCTTTATACCAAGGTGGTTGAGTGAAGATCCTTATCCTTTGGTATAGTGAGGATCTTGCCCTTATTCACAAAGCTCACCTAAGGATAAAAGACATTCACCCAACCACCTCAGTATAGTGATAATCGTGTCCTTATTCACAAAGCTCACCTGAGGATAAGGACCTTCACCCAACCTCTTAGGTGAGCTTTGTGAATAAGGGCACGATCATCACTATACCGAGGTGGTTGGGTGGAGGTCCTTTTATCCTTAGGTGAGCTTTGTGAATAAAGACAAGATTATCACTATACTTAGGTGGTTGGGTGAATGTCTTTATCCTTAGGTGAGCTTTGTGAATAAGGATAAGGACCTTCACCCAACCACCTCGGTATAGTGATGATCGTGCCCTTATTCACAAAGCTCACCTAAGTCGTTGGATGAAGGTCCTTATCCTCAGGTGAGCTTTGTGAATAAGGACAAGATCATCACTATACCGAGGTGGTTGGGTGAGGGTCCTTATCCACAAAGCTCACCTTAGGATAAAGGTCCTTCACCCAACCACCTCGGTATAGAGATAATGTTGTCCATATTCACAAAGCTCACCTAAGTATAAGGATCTTCATCCAACTACCTCCTATAGGTTGAACTCAAAGGACTTGTCTTTTGTTTTCAACCTGGCTAACTATGTAACCTCGGTATAGTGATGGTCATTCATTCATATAAAGCTTCAGACATTGCAAGCCAACCTTTTTGGGGCCTCTCGGGATCCCTTTTTCAAGCTAGAGTGATTTTGTTTTCCAAATGAAGCCACCATGCTTTAGTGGCCAAAGCTCCCCTCCATCAGGGCTTATAATGGTGAAACCATGTATAAGGCTTGTTTGGAGCATCCAATGTTATTGGTATTTTGACCAGTTTAGTATTAAAGCTCAGGACTTGTCAGCTGCTGGTTTGGGCAACCTGAAGACTTGTATGAAGACTTTACATATGGCATTCACACACTTCCATTCATTCTATATGACAGACAATGTCCATTTGTTGGGCACAAACTGTATTATGAGCTTCCTGTCTTGTCCTGTAGGCCAATAGTATGATGGACTCACTCATTGTATCTAGAGGTGAGCAATACACAAGGTGCTGGGGGATGGGAATAGACTTAGGTGGAAAAAGAAGCCAAAAAGGTAACAAAAATATGACCTGAGCCCTATTCCAGGACTTTTCACCCTTGGTGAGTTTGGGGAGCCCCCTTGTTCAGGGAGTTTAGGCCCTAAGTAGTGCTCCTGGTCCTGCCCATCGTTGCTCATGTCTTTTGTCATTTGGACCTGTTGCAGCCTTTTGCCCAGCTTGGCCGACCTTCTGTTGTAATAATTGTGCGGTGAAGTTGTCATTGGGGAGGTTTGCCTCTGTGTTGTATTATAGGAAGAGTACCTGTCTTATGCCATCTGCTCACTCTCTGCTTTTGTCTCTGGCAGGTTCAAAAACGACTGATCTAAAAATGCAGGACTTCTTCGTCACCGTTTTCCTGATGCTTGCAAGTACGTACTATCCTTCACTTGACTCTCCTTGTCCGTTCTTCTACCTACAGGCCTTCCCTCAACTCTGCAGTCCTTTCTTCCTACCTATAGGCCTTCCCTTGACTCTCCCTGTCCATTCTTACTACATGCAGACCTTCCCTCAGCTCCCCCCTTCCATTCTTCCTATGGAGACACCTTCCCTCATCTCTCACCATTCATTCTTCCTACCTACAGGCCTTCCCTCGACTTTCCCTGTCCCTTCTTCCTATGTATAGACCTTCCCTCCACTATCCCCGTCTGTTCTTCCTATGTATAGACCTTCCCTCCACTATCCCTGTCTGTTCTTCCTTTGTGCAGACCTTTTCTCAACTCTCCCCGTATGTTCTTCCTACCAACAGACCTTCCCTCAACTCTCCCCATCTGCTCTTCCTACCTACAGGCCTTCCCTTGACTCTCCCCATCTGCTCTTCCTACATATAGGCCTTCCCTTGACTCTCCCAATCCGTTCTTCCTACCTATAGGCCTTCCCTTGACTCTCCCTATCCATTCTTCCTACCTACAGGCCTTCTCTTGACTCTCCCTATCCATTCTTCCTACCTACAGGCCTTCCCTTGACTCTCCCAATCCGTTCTTCCTACCTACAGCCCTTCCCTTGACTCTCCCATCTGCTCTTCCTTGGTATTGGATTCTTTCTAACGCAGTTTTCTCCGCTTTGATGTTGTCCAGTAAATAGTTGGCGCTCTCGGTCACCTGATCCTGTTTGGGGGGGTTTCATCATTGTCAGTCTGTATAGTAAATTTCACCTTTCTTCTGTGTTTCAGCTGCTCCCTGTCTCCGCGCTTCAGATGACGTGGGTGAGTACACAACCTCCTACTCAACGTGTCCTTCTCATTAGAGGAACATGGGGGCTTGCCATTAGTAATGTTCCTTGGTAAAATTATCACTTCCTGGCTGTCATGCTGGTCCCCTGGCTTTAATACATTGAGACCATGGAACAAGTATCTAGATGTGGACTTCTCACTTCCTGATCTGTGTCGTGACTTGAAGTATTGAAGCCATGGGGAATAAATGTACATGATTGGGGGACCATATTAGATCATTACATAAGCAGGTTTGGCTTCCGGCCCAGTGTTCCTGTGCAGTCCTGTTGTCTGCACTGCCTGTTACACAGATGGCCATGAGAAATCTCAATACAAACTACAGCTGTGAAAATATGGAACAGCAATGGATTAAAAACTTTTCGTTAAAGGTGACAATCAGGGCTCATGCACACGGTGGGTATACCATGGAGGATCGTGCTGGCCAAATACAAGGTCGTTCTGCATCTGTGCCGCCGCTGCCGACTCATTGTTTATGTTTACACCTCTCCCTTGGCCTTGAATTAGACATTCACTAGACTGTGGCGGTGCATGTGCAGAATGACCTCGTCTTTCAGCCATTCTGACTGACTGAAGGCCTTGGCCGTTCTGGACTTGTGTCGCTGCTGCCTACATATTGTTTACGCTTCTCCCCCAGCCTTGAATCATCATTCAAAAGACAGCGGCAGTGCAGGCACAGAATGACGTCGGCTTATAGCCATTCTGACTGACTGATGGCTGTGGCCCTTCCATGCCGCCGCAGCCGCTCCTGCCTGCACATTGTTTATGTTTACACCTCTCATATGGCTCATTCACTTGGCGGTGGCAGTAACAAAGGAGCAGAATTACCTTATTGTAGCTATTCTGAATGACCGAAGGCCATGGTCATTCTGCACGGGTGTCACTGCTGCTGCCTGCGCCTTGTTTATGTTTACACCTCTCCTATGGCTCATTCACTAGGCGGTGGCAGCAGCAAAGGAGCAGAATTACCTTATTGTAGCTATTCTGAATCACCGAAGGCCATGGTCATTCTGCACGGGTGTCACTGCTGCTGCCTTGTTTATGTTTGCACCTCTTTCCCCATCCCTGAATCATCATTCACTAGACCATGGCGGTGCGGGCACAGATTGACCTCAGGCTTTAGCAATTCTGACTGGCTGTGGCCTCTCTATGCTGCCGCCGCTGCTACCTGCAGATTGTTTATTTACTCCTCTCCCCCAGCCCTGAATCCTCATTCACTGGACAGCAGCACTGCGGGCACAGAATAACCTTGGGCTGTAGCCATTCTGACTGACGGCTGTGGCCTTTCTATGCCGCCGCTGCTGCCTGCTGTTTACACCTCTGCTCCTCCAGCTCTGGACTCGTCATTCAGTTAGTAAATGGGGCAACACAGGCGCACAATGACTTCAGCCTTTAGCCATTCTGAATGACCGAAGGCTGTGGTCATGCTGTACTGTTGCTGCTGCCTGCACATTGTTTATGTTTACATCTATCCCCACCTAGCTCTGAATGAATAGACAGTGGCAGCTTGCATGGCCATTCATTCATGTAAACGCTGGCAGAAACACTTCCACGCATGCCGAATAAAATCTGGTCAAAATCCGATCGTGGGCGCCAATTCTTGTTTTTGGTTTACGCAGCTCAACACGATCAACCAAAACTCAGCTGTGTGAATGAGCCTGTAGCGTACAATGCTGCGGCGTTCAGATCAGTATTAAAAGGGCGCATTCCGGATCTGAACGCGGCGTATTGTATGTCCGTGTGCATGACCCCCAAGACGTCGGGCTGCGCCCTCGCTGATCATACACTGTGTCCAAACTCTCATGACGGTTTATAAATAACACATTCCTGTTTTTGTGTTCTGTTCCTTAGATGACCTTCAGTTTAAGTACGGTGAGTACGAACTTTATATTTGATATCTTCACAGGCTGTATTAATGTTTTTACATTATTTGTTTTTGCTGGTGGCAAAATAATTCCGTGGGGCTCATTCACATGTGCGTGCACATCCATAAAGCGTGCACTCCTGTGCAAAGACCGGCTCCCGGGAGGGACAAGGGCTACATGTAGTTAGAGTTACATAGTATTGGAGTTTAAATAAAGACACAGGTCCATCAAGTTCAACCTAGTGTGTGTGTGTGTATGAGTCCACGTGTGGTCTAGTATTTAAGAGTACCTGTCCCCCTGTATGTTACTGTCTCTGAGGAAGATATCTAATTGATTTTTTTAAATGATTCAATATTCTCTGCTGCTTCCACTGCTTGTGGAAGAGAATTCCAAAATGTAACCACTCTGACTGATGAGAATCCCCTACGCCCCTTTGTGGTTAAATCTTTTCTCCACCAGTTTTAGGTGGTGGCCTCTAGTCCTTGTTATGGAGTTTACAGTAAAAGGTTTATTCCTGATGTTGCCGTCACCACCCAACATTTTATACATCAGAATCATGTCCCCTCTTACTCTCCTCACTTCCAGTGTGAACATGTTTAAGTTTAGCAACCTTGTCTCATAGCTTTGGTCCTCCGGCCCCTTAATGAGTTTGGTTGCCCTTCTCTGGAGTCTTTCCAGCTCCAGGACATCCTTCCTGTGGACCAAAACTGGACTGCGTACTCCAGATGAGGCCGAGCCAGCGATCTATAAAGTGGCGGAATTATCGCTTTATCTCTACAGTACATTCCCTTCTTAATACAAGACAGAAGCATGGGCCTGGCAAGGCAAGAAAGGGGGGGGAAGGACGAACGAGTGTCCCCTCCCTGCACCATACCTGGCCACATGCCCCATCGGCATGGGGACAAGGTGCTATTCCAGGTGGGGGGTCCTGGAAAAGCAGCCTCCCATTGCCAAGGGCATGTGGCCTGGTATGGCACAGGGAGGGGAGCTGCTCCCTCGTTCCCTGTCCTGCCCTGCTAGGCCTGTGCTCGGCTTCTCCACGCTTTGGCTGTGTGTTCGGCTAAGCCGAGCCAAAGCATATGCATTTGGCTCGGCTGAGCTGTTTGGCTGCTGCATGGGCTACGGCAGACCCCTGGTTTTGGCTGAACCAAAGGGCTCCGGCGGCCGAAGTGAGCCGAAGGATTACCCTAAGCTTCAGCTTAATCCTTCGGCTCTTTAGTGAATAACCCCCTAAGTGTTAAGATGACAATAAGGGGTCAATTATTTAAACAAAAAATAGAAAAAAGCTTTGCTCGGTCCAGCTAGACTCCATGAACATTCCTTCTGTGTGAATTGACCAACTATTGTGAGAATGTGGCAAATTTAATGTTTTTAAGGCTATGTTCTCTTCTGGTCGAATGTACTGCAAATATGAGACGTAATAAATGGGGAAAATACCCCATTATGGCCACTAGATGGCGCTGAGGATCATAGGAAATGAATGCATCATAGTAACGAGGTACAATGTAACAATTCTAGAGAACGCTGGAGGGAATCGGAGATGGTTGCAACCTTTTAAGGCTTTTTCCTCTTCTGGCCGAATGTTCTTCATATATTATATGAAGTAGTGAGTGGGGAAAATCCCCCATTTATAGCCACTAGATGGCGCTGAGGATCATAGGAAATCCATCTTAGTATCAAGAAATGCAATGCAACAATTCGGAAGGAATCTGCAGGTAAATGTAACCATTACTACTACTACTACTACTACAGAGATCTTTGACTAGAGGAAGTAGTCTTAAAGGTCAAGTTGACCTTTTCTACCACAATTCAGGGTATACCAGGAAACGGGGTGCTACTGTCCATACCTTGGTACGGACATGGACAGCTGGAGCATTGCACCCACCATCCACCGATCCCTGTTGCAATGCTTTATTGGCTGTTGGACATCTACATAGTGATCACTGGCTGAATTTACCATTGAACCATGATGATGGCTTTTCATGCAATTCTATGGACAGTCCACTAGAGGGCCCAGGGCAGAAGAGCTGCTGTATCGCCCTCTAGTGGATACTCCATTGGAATATATGGGGAATCAATCAGGCTGGTGACAGTAGTAGCTCAGCCTTGTTTTGGTGGGTGATCTCTTTGCAAGGTCTTAGACATTAGTGAAGCCTAACCATGGGACTGTTAACTCCGTACAATATGGAGAAGGCACTTGTGGGTAGAAATGATTTTCGGGACTCGGCTAATCGGAGGGCAGTAAGAGGAGCATTTCCTTTTAGCTCTTCACATTACTGGTGCTGGAACGAAACTCGGCTGTGTACTGATCCCGCTTTCTCTTCTTGCAGATTATGAGTCCCTAAAGGTGGCGGGTCTGATTATGGCGGGCGTCCTCTGCGCGATGGGAATCATCATTCTGCTGAGTAAGTACCGCTAAAGACGAGCTGCGCAAAATTTACATTTGTGTTCTGGACTCTGCGTCTGTCACTTTGTAAATAAAATATGTAAATATAAAATATGTAAATATTTGTTATGTAAATCTAATACTTTGTATTGTGGAGCTCCGAGTGCTGGAGGCTGGAAATACCTTTTACATATTCAAATTATTGCTGCGCAGAATGAAAAGCAGCAGACTGATCACTGGGGGAGGGGAGACTGAGGAAATGCTTCCTCCTGCCTGCAGCAGACTGATCACTGGGGGAGGGGAGACTGAGGAAATGCTTCCTCCTGCCTGCAGCAGACTGATCACTGGGGGAGGGGAGACTGAGGAAATGCTTCCTCCTGCCTGCAGCAGACTGATCACTGGGGGAGAGGAGCAGAGCAGCCATCAGAAATGTTGGGTCCCCTTACACGGCTTTAGGCCAGGCCCATCCCCCGCACCGCCGCCACACTGAGCGAGTCACATCAGTCTCTGTACAGAGGAGCTGACACTCCCCTCCCCCCACAGTCACATCGGTCTCTGTACAGAGGAGCTTACACTCTAATGTCCCCTCCCCCACAGTCACATCAGTCTCTGTACAAAGGAGCTTACACTCTAATGCACAATGGAACCAGCTGTAGGCTGCAAATCCCAGCAATGCAGAACAGTATATGAATTGGAGTCTGGGCTTAGTGACGTGCTGGACGCAGGGCCCACCAGAGACCGCACACAGCCCACCATAGATGCTGCACAGCCCATCTGAGACTCTCTATGGTGGGCTCTGCAGGGGTCTCAGGTGGGCTGGTCGGGGCTGCATCCCCCTCCCTGCTCCTCTTACCCGCTCCCAGTGCCTGGACACCTGGCCTCCTCTGCCGCTGGACGTGACGTGATGTCACTAGCGGCAGGTCCGAGATCGGAACACCGGCGGCGCTGCTGGGGCCAGGCCTCCTTTCGAAGCTGCTGGATAGGCGCTGCTGGGGTCAGGCTTCCTCCGGCGCTGTGGGGGCCCGGCCGCTTCCTCGCCTGTCACCGTCGCCGGATACCCATGCGAGGGTCCCGGGCCCCCCACAGGCTGCCCAGGCTCCTTACATGAGTATCGGCCGTACCCAACTGATGGCGGCTCTGGAGAGGAGACTGAGGAAATGCTTCCTCCTGCCTGCAGCAGACTGATGACATCACCCTAGCCTAGGAAAAGTCATTGATTGGAGCTCAGGATTGCTTTTGTGGGTGGAGCTTCTCCTGGTGTATCTTGTGACATTGGTGACAGGTCCTCTTTGCTGGGTCTCTGTATTCATTGGACGTCTTTATTATTTCAGGTGGGAAGTGCAGATGCAAATTTAATCAGAATTCGGAGTGAGTATTCGGCTTCCTCTGTTTGTTCTTCTTCCTCTATAAACATGCTGATCGGGCGGTTTGGTTGACCTCTCTCTCTCTCTCTCTCTCTCTCTCTCTGTTTTGTCTTCAGCCAAAGGCACCGAGCCCAGGAACAGCAGCTCATCACTCCAGGTAAATGAATCCACTTGGAGTTTGCTCCTATAGCCATCCTAGTGCAGCCGGTTGCACCTCATCCAAGTCGTTTCTCTATGAAGTCGTATCAGAAAACCGAGCCGTCCGCGTGGCTGGCCTCCTCATACGGCACGGGTAGGCGGGGGGCCGGTGTTTGCATTATCCCGGGGCCCCCGGCAGCTTCTGTCCTGTAATCCCTTCCATAAGGGCCCCAGTGAGGAGTGGAAGCGAGACCCTCTGAGTGGGGTGGTGCAGAGTGCTGGGCCCCAGTGAGGAGCGGAGACCCTCCTATAGGTGGGAGTAGTAGGGTGGAGTTCTTCAGGGGCCCCGGTGAGGAGTGGAGACCCTCTATAGGTGAAGTAGTGGTACAGAGTTTTCCAGGGTCCCTGTGAGGAGCAGAGACCCTCGACTGGTGGAGTAGTGGTGCGGTGCTCTCTGGGGGCCCCGGTGAGGAGCAGAGACCCTTGAAAGGTGGATTAGTAGGGTGGAGTTCTTCAGGGGCCCCAATGAGGTGCGGAGACCCTCTATAGGTGGAGTAGTGGTGCCGTGCTCTCTGGGGGCCCCGGTCAGGAGCGAAGACCCTCTATAGGTGGAGTAGTAGGGCGCAGTTCTCTGGGGGCCCCGGTGAGAAATGGGTGGAGTAGTGGTGAGGATTTTTCTGGGCTCTCCGGTGAGGAGCGTAGACCAGACCCTATATAGGTGGAGTAGTAGGGCGCAGTTCTCTGGGGGCCCCGGCGAGGGGCGGGGCCCCTCCATAACAGACTGGTATTCGCTGTGTGTGGGATGATGGTGATTTGCAGCGTCTCACTTTGTGTCTCTCTCTCTCTTGCAGGAAGTGCGAGTTGCTGAACACGACGACGTCTCCTCGCAAGTTTTTTTTTTTAAAGTTCCGTTCTAACATTTTGCGCGGGGCCCCCCGTCCCCCTTCCTCCTCCCCTCCCCCTCTTTGTAAACTATTTTCTGTAACATTTTTAACTACTAATTCAATAAAGTCGGTTTGTTTTCTCACAGCGTGTGTTCTCCTTTAAAGCGGTTGGGGGAGGAGGGGGGCGGGGCCGTCCTCCAGTTGGGATGGGAGGAGTTTATTGGTTGGAATATTGTTGCAGCCACTTAATGATCTGACGTTTTCGGGGCATATTTATAAAGCTGTGAATCTGACATTCAATGCGGGTGAATCTTGGTGCATGTGTTTAAATGACAGTGATTTGTTCACCACCAGTGAATGTTTGGTCACATTCACTGCTTTATAAAGTCTCCCCCTGTAACTTTTTTTCTGCATTGCAATGAACAGCTGACATGAGAGAGAGCAGCAATGATTGGTCCTTACTACAGGAGGGGGCGGAGACAAGACCAGTCACCCTGCACAAGGAGAGAGAGCGGCAGTGACCGGTCTTTATTACAGGAGGGGGCGGAGACAAAACCAGTCACCCTGCACAAGGACAGAGCAGCAGTGAGCAACCTTTATTACAGGAGGGGGCGGAGACAAGACCAGTCACCCTGCACAAGGAGAGAGAGCGGCAGTGACCGGTCTTTATTACAGGAGGGGGCGGAGACAAGACCAGTCACCCTGCAGAAGGAGGGACAGCAGCAGTGACAGGTCTTTATTACAGGAGGGGGCGGAGTGTTTTTATTGGGATATAAAGTTTTTCCTGTTTTGTTTTATTCTGAACTTATTACCACAAATAAGAATATAAAACAATTTCTCCTCCGTATAACGTTGCGGAGACGTCGGGTGTCGGGAACGTTTATAAACAATGGTTTATTTCCTCTCATTGTCCAGATTTGACACTTCGGTCTCCTAGGTAACGGGAAGTCTTTGTAACAAGGAGACGAGATGGAATATTTGATCGGAACCACGGCGTCCGCGTCCAGGAGAGGAAAACAAAACCCTCCCACGCGTCTCACGTCAGCGTTACAGCGGCCGGTCCTCTTGCTGGGTACATGCCAATAGTGTATCCGTGTGACCCTTCCCGGTGCAAATCACAGTACATGACAATGCCTTCATCTGCTTTTCTCTCTGGAAGGACGGCACCATCTTT
Organism: Nanorana parkeri; assembly: GCF_000935625.1. NCBI lineage: Eukaryota > Metazoa > Chordata > Amphibia > Anura > Dicroglossidae > Nanorana > Nanorana parkeri. The sequence goes on from NW_017307801.1 coordinate 378,662, forward strand.
GTTCTGGCATCATCCAGGGTCCACCATCTACTTCCTGGACTGAGATGGCGGCTCAGAGATGAAACAATCCTGGTGCCTGAGCAGTTCTTGGCTGTGTTCACAAATGTCGGAGACCCTCACCTCTTTCCCCCCTTGCTCTTCTCTCTCCCCCCCTTCTCTTCTCTCCTCCCCCCCCCTTCTC
>NW_017307801.1:380013-380876 GCF_000935625.1 Nanorana parkeri
TGTAGAGAAACAGTTTTCAACATTCACATGAAGTGCAGTAAGCTTGTGCGACCATGTGCTTTCACAAGATGGCGGCTGGCACTGAGCTTGATTGCAGATTAGGCACACACATATACACAGCAGGCTGTAAGAATTCTATGCATTTTCTGACTATTCTGACTCCGATCGTTGTGATAGCGAAATATATCCCTTGCTGAGACCTCTATGCCTGGCCTGTATAAGCAGATATACTCACTGCGGACAATCCTCGTCAGATAGCTGAACTCGTCAATACCGATTCATTCAAAAGAGGTGTTTATTCTTCTACATCAGGGTTACAGCACATGATAGGAACAGCAGTTGAACGGTTATAGTATTGTGCGGTCAGAAAATGATGCCTTTCCTACGTACTGTGCAGATTACATGTGGGTCCTTGTTACATGTGGCTTTCAACTGTGCCCATGACCCAGGAAGTACTGCACACAGGAAGAAGGGGGGGGCTACATACACTAGGGGGAAATACATCGTCACATGAGGAATAATTACAGAAAACATGTTTGTTACAACAAAAGGCCACTAGATGGCAGCATAGGATAACACATGGATTTAGCTATGAGAAAATAGTTAGGCAAATCACACTATATAAATTCTAACCTATATAACAATGCTAATATTAACTGAGGCTATGCATCTCATATTCTATGCCCCTATTGGGGCGGCACCCCCCCTTCTCTTCTCTCCGCCCCTTCTCTTCTCTCCGCCCCTTCTCTTCTCTCCCCCTTCTCTCCTCCCTTCTCTCCTCTCCCCCCCTCTCTCTTCTCCCTCCCCCCCTTCTCTCTTCTCTCTTCTCCCTCCCCCCCTTCTCTCTTCTCCCTCCCCCCTCC
>NW_017307801.1:381080-382873 GCF_000935625.1 Nanorana parkeri
CATATACTGTGATGTCACATTGGTGATGTTCCTCCGCTCGCATTTCTCCCCCTATACACAGGACGGATTCCCATTTCCTGGGCCCGGGGCCGATGTATAAATCATCTTATTTGGGGTCACTGTCTCTACTAATGATGGAGGCTGATGGTGATATCGAGGAAAGTCGCCTCTTGGCCTCCCTCACCTATAGGCCTGCTGCACAAATGGTAATGGGGCCCTTGCTGTGGCCCCATATTACCCCCTAGCAAGTCAAGGGCCTCTGGTGTTGAGCATTGCAACTACTGTGACTCTGAATCCGCACATGGGATGCTAACATTGAAGGTGTATATGTATCCAGGCATGACCCCAATGTACCCCAAACCTCCCTTCTTCCCTCATACCCTGGCACTATGTGCATTTTATTACCTTGTCTGTCCTTTTTTATTGCCCCCTCCCCCTATCACTAGGTTTGTAAAGTTCATGCAGGGGCAGCTGCTGGTGGGTTATTTCCTATTGACATAGGCATGCCTCCAGAACTACATCTCCCAAGAGCCCTTTCCCTGCACATCGTGTGGGGGCAGGCTACAGCACTGAAAGGAATCAATGTCTGTATGGGGAGAGAACCCAGGGGGTGGGCAGAGTTCTGTAGTCCAGCAGGGAGGGCTGACGGCAATGCTTGGGATTTCAGTGCGGCAGAGACACTTCATCATCAGCTCAGGCAGGAAGTTGGGAGCTCGCTGGATTTCTGGAGGATCAACAGGTATTTGTCTGTGCTTGCAGCATTTTTTTAAAGAGACACGACATGGGAAAATGTGCATGCGTTGTTGAGACGTCCTGCGTTTTATTTTCCCCCAGATGTGGCACCTCGGCCATTGCTCTCTAGTTTACCTCCACGTGACCGGATCAGCCCAGACAGACTGCTTAGTAAATGACGACCATCGTGTCTGCCTCCCTATGATCCACACCGAGAACTCCTAGACTTTGCTGGAAGTAACTCGGATATTTCCGTCCAATCTCTCGGATCAGGTAAAGGACGGGGATGGGACAAGCCGGGTACAGTCCTTGGTGTTCCCAGGTGCCATTGTGCCGCCACATCATTCAGAGGAGGGTCAGCTCTCCCCTCTGGCTGTTGTCACACGGTGTACACAGAGCGCTCCTTGCCTGGTCTCCGCTCCCCGACCTGTACTGGAAATTCTGCTCTTGTTGTGTTTTGTCTCGTTTCATCCTGATTGTGTTTGTAGTAAATAGTGAGCATGGAAACCTATAAAGAGAATCGGCGCTGTAGGCTGGAGCGTTGTCACTTCTACTGGGAGCTGCACATGGTGGTCCTGAGAGCTCACTATGTTCTGTAAGGTAAATTCTATCCATCCGTCCGTCTGTCTAGTTTACTCTTATCTCTCTTTCTCCTTCCCCTTCCCTCTCAATTTCCCCCACCTTGCTTTCTCTCTCCCCTCTCCCTTCTCTCTATATTTTTCTACCCCTTTCTCTCTTTTACTCTTTTGTCTCTCTCTGCTCACTCCCCTTATCTCTGCCCCCCCCTCCTTTTCTCTCTCTCTCTGTCTCTCTCTCTCTGTCTCTGTGTCTCTCTCTCTCTCCGTGTGTCTCTCTCTCTCTCTCTCTCTCTCTGTGTCTCTGTGTCTCTCTCTCTCTCTGTCTCTGTGCCTCTCTCTGTGTCTCTGTCTCTCTCTCTCTCTCTATCTCTCTCTGTGCCTCTCTCTCTCTCTCTGTGCCTCTCTCTCTCTCTGTGCCTCTCTCTCTGTGTGTCTCTCTCTCTGTGTCTGTCTCTCTCTCTCTGTGTGTCTCTCTCTCTCTCT
>NW_017307802.1:0-26959 GCF_000935625.1 Nanorana parkeri
CGGTCTTCAGTGGAGTGTCCTTGTTACAAGATATATATATACACACATACTCAGATCATCTTCTGAGCATCATAAATGGCTGTAGAAGTATTACTTTAAATACATATTTATAAGTAGAATCACCTAAGATTACATTTGAGATGTATGTTCAATATATGTATTATGTCTGCTATTGTATGGTACTGCTATTTTAAAGGATGGGTGAATACAGTTATCTTTGAAATATTAGTTCACTCCATTTGCCCCCCTTTACCTGCATCAGTGATTGATTTATATAAATCTTTCTATGTGGCTCTATAGGAAGTCATTCACTACTTACTATAAATACTGTAAACATCACAGAACTGAGATGAAAGCATGTTTGTCACATGATTGGTCTAAGAATGTATGCATTTTAGGTGATTTGGCCCTATATTAATAGACACCTAAGTGTATGCCAAATACATAGATAATATAATTGTATCTATATTTTTAAAAGTTTGTATTATGATTCTACAGTATTGACTCTGGAAGTTGGAGAACTATTTAAATATGATTCAATGGTTTCAGATTGTGTAATTAATTAAAAATGATCTGGAGAATTTTTAAACTCTCTTTTTAAGTATTGGCTTTTTGCCTACTCTATTTATAGAGCATTTTTGTCTAAGAGCATTTACATTTTATTATTTATGCCTTGGCATTGATTCATTGACATGCTGTGCAATTAAATATTAAAAGAAAAATAGCCATATTTTATTTTGTTACTATACACTTTAAACATTTAATCAAGAGAGCTTTAATTTCCAGTGCATTTTTGCACTTAGCTATATTTTCTAGAGAGTAAATACTGTATGGTTAGCATAACTAATTTAGAGTGTTTTTTTCTATAGAATAAAAGTCCCCTCTAATATTCATGTAAAGCCCATGGTATGAAGGCTCACAACAGTTGCCCAATGCAGTAACAAGGCAATTTGTCCTATGGTATCAGTTCCTACCAATGCTCTACATTGGTGTGTACTGAAAAAAAGTAGAACATGTTGCATTTTTCACTGTGCGTTCTGACATGCTGGAACACATTGCAACATGCTCTAGCATATAATAATGACATACAGATGGGAAAAAGCAGTACATTTACTTGCACTGTGTGATGAGCCTTAACAGTTGTAGTATTAAACAAAAGACACTGCGCTATCTCTAATATTATAACTCTCTAAGTGCATATACAAATGAAAAATGTTCACTCCAACTTATATATAGTCCGTATAAAAATATTCCCAAAATTGATATGATCAAAAATAAATGTGATGAAATCCTTGTGTTCACTTTCTTTACATCAGTGAGTCAAATAATCATTGCATATAAAGTTCCACAATCACATGTGACTTCTGTGCTTCAATTCCTCATCAATTAATCACCAGTCAGGGCCGGACTGGCCATAGGGCAAACCGGGCACTTGCCCGGTGGGCCGGGCCGGCCCGAACACAATCAGCCTGATTGTGTTCGGGCCGGTTTGCTAAGCCTGATGGCCGGCTCTTAGCAGAGCCGTCACTACTACACAGTAGACACTAGAGGGAGCTGGTGGGGGAGGCCAAAAAACACTTCCTCACCCAGCTCTCTCTAGTATCTACTCTGTGCTCTCCTCTCTGCAGCTGCTGGCGCTGTTCCTGTCCCCTGTCCCGGCCGAGATATTTGCATATGAATGGGCCGCGGTGATTTGCATAGCAATAAACCGCGGCCCAGTCATATGTAAATATCGCGGCTAATTCATATGCAAATCAATGTCGTCGCCCCCCCCGCTAAGGAATAACAAAACTGCCTGACGACTGCAAGAACAAGGTAAGTTTAAGCATGTGTATGGTGTATACGTTTGTTACATTGGCGGTCATTGTGAACACTTTCGTTACATTGGCGGTCAGTGCGAATAGTTTCGTTTGGCAGCCGGCAGGGCCAGACTGGCCATCAGCCTTACTGGGCAATTCCCCGGCATCTCCCTTCCCCTGCACCCTTCGGCGGCCAGCAGCTTCGGCATAGGGGTCGGGCGGGCCGAACATTAGGCTGATTGTGTTCGGCCCGTCCCAGCCCCTATGCCCGAAGCTGCTGGCCGCCGAAATATATATATGTACAAGGGTTGTATTTTTTTTACGTGGGGGGGGGGAGTAGAAGTGTATTAGTCTGCATTCACATCTTTATTTTGTGTGCAATTAGTGATTTCTGCGTCAGGAACTTGCGATCAGGTTACCGATCAGGTGACAGAGGCAGAGCCAGCTGTACCCACCCCCTCTCCCGTCCATTCCGCCAGTCAGCGCTGGAGGATTGGAGCGGGGAGGGGGGAATCCAGCCCCTCCCCTGTCACGACAGAGAGCCGTGACAGGATCGAGAGGTGAGCGAACGCCGCTTTGTGTTCCCTCACTTCCCGATCTACTGAACCGACCTGTGACAGTCTCATTGTCACAGGTCGGCTAGAACTATGAGGTGAGTGAAAAGCACTCGCCTCATAGTTCTCCTTTAGGCCCCATTCACATTGAGCGATTCGCAAATCACGCGTTTGTCGCGTGATTTGCATTTTGCACGATATCGCATGTTTGTCACGTGATATCGAGCAAATGCTTGCATTGAGCAAGCTAGAATCGCAAAATCCGCTCCAAAAAGTGTCCTGCTGTAGCGACGCATGACCCGCGACAGCTACAGACAGAGCCCCATTGCATTGGAGAGTGATATCGCGCGGTAAATAGCCGCGATATCGCGGTCAATCCCGCGCGATAAATCGCTCAGTGTGAACGGGGTCTTAAACTGGATATAGTTACATTTTATTTTAAAGTAGGAAATGTGGCAGACGGCCCCCATGAGAGAAAAAAATGTGTCGAGTGGCCCCCGAGATGGAAGAGGCGGGGGACAGAGACACTGACAGAGGAGGCGGGAGGCGTCGCCCGAAGCTCCAGTCGGGCGATGAAGATGACAAGGAGACCGTGTCGAGTGCCGAGGATGAGGAGGCCATGTTCCAAAGGTCAGGCCGTGCAAGGTAAGAGGAATGTGCTGGCAGAGCCCAACATAGATTCTGCACAGCCCACCAAAATGTCTCAGGTGTGCTGTGCAATACCCTTTGGTGGGCTCTGCAGGATCCGAGGGGGCTCTGCCATCTGCAAAGCCCACCACAGATCCTGCAGAACCCTGCAGGATCTCAGGGGGTCTTTTCAGGATCTGTGGGGGGCTTTGCAAGATCTGTGGTGAACTCTGCGAGGTCTATGGTGGGCAGAGCCCACCACAGATCCTGCACAGCCCCCTGAGACTGCAGGGTCTCGGGGGATGTGCAGGATCTGTAAAAATCATCAACCGGGTCTCAGGTGGTTTTGCAGGATCTGTGTCGGGGTCTATGGTGGGCTCTGCAGGGTCTCAGGTGGGCTTAGCACCCTGAGACCCTGCAGAGACCACCAGAGATCCTTCACAGCCCACCTGAGACCCCACAGAGCCCACCACAGACCCTGCAGGAGTAAGGATGGGCTCGGGCGTGTTCGCTGCTCCACGTGCCGGGCCATGCTCAGTCTAAAATGCCCGGGCCTATTTTTAGTCCCAGTCCGGCCCTGTCACCAGTGATCCACCTCCAGGTGCACAAACACTAGCACACTCACCAGATAATTCTGACCAACCAGTGGTATTCAAACGCTCTGCAACATTCCCTGGTGTCCGATGTCTCCCTCTCCACTGAATCACCAACAGCTGAAAATGATGAGTCTGCCCGACGTCTCTCCCAAATCTCTCTTATCCACTCAAAATAGAAAACCAAGATGGCACATAGTGTAAAACTGCTAGATTATAGTTTATTCCGAAAAATCAGAACACTTACATTTAAAAGAGTTTTTCAGTGCTGTAAAAACATAAAATCAGCTTGTATGAGCTCAGCTCTGTCTCCTCCACTCCGCACACTAGCGTCAGCGTGTAGCTCCTCCCCTATGCATTTCGTCCAATGGACATTTTTTCAAGGGTAGCATACACACTGACTCTATCTCCTTTTGTATTTCCCAGATACATACTGCCACAGCAGTATGCATGGCAATGCCGTGACGTAGCATGGCAACATTGGCACCCAGGACTCTCAGCCAAAGGGGCTGAGAGGGTCCAGAATGTGAAACATGTTAAAAGGAAGAGCCTGGCTTTTCAGGTTCATCCAGGTTTTTCTAATTGTAGCTGGGATCTGGAGCTCTGGAGATTTCGTAGAGCTTTGGATGGGATGAGATCTCCAGTCCTGGGGCCAGGTGTTGCCAATGACCAGCTTGGGCTGATCAGATGGCTGAGAGCAGCCTCATTAGGAAGCCAGCTCAGTGCTCAGAGGAGTGTTGGAGTTGTGTGTGTGCAGGGAGCACACGGACACAGACAAACTCGGGTGCGTGCTGGACGCACACGGAACAGCCAGGGGTGGCTGGGAGAGGTCAGGAAGCTCGGTGACTCAAGGGACCAGTTAGACACACTGCTGAAAGAGCAGAGTGAGTGCCCATGAGTGGAGAGGTGAGAAAGGTCGGTAACCCTAGGACCTGTGGTACAGACTGCTAAGAGAGCAGAGTGAGGGTTCATGAGGGGTGAGCAGCGTGAGTGTCTTGAAGCTGTGGAAAGCTACCGAGCAAAGCTAAAAGACTGTCATTTATGTTGCGGCTAGAAACCGTCTTGTGCACAGGGGAGGTCTACCATGTGGATGGAATTATATATTTGTGTTTGCCCTAAATAAAATGCATTTTACTTGCACCTCCGGTCTACAGTTGAGTGTCCTTGTTACAATACCCAGATACCACATTTACATACCCATATATCACATTTACATGTCCCGATGGTAGTTTCCTACCATATCTCTATTACCTAATGTGTATCTTATAAAATCATTAACTAAAAACATCCTACTATAAAACATGTATAATGTTAAAATGAGTGGCTCAGCTGTGCTTTTAAGGAGTAGCTACGGCCGGGGGGAGGAGTCGACCGTGATGTCACGAACGGACCGAACCCTCTGACATGGAGCTCTGAACCGTGTGGGTCTATGACAATAGCAAGGAAGGGTTTTGTATTTTTATCCCCAAAACTAAAAGTTATTATATCCTTCACTCTCCAAAAGAGGGAAGGTGGATAGCATACAAAGGACTTATATCAATCTCCAGCGATTTCCACCTCAGCTGTTACTGATAAAACAGTTTAGGTCCAAATCAACATTCAAACCCCTAGGATACATTGTATCCAGCATATACATCCATTTTGTCTCATTCTGTGAGATCATTCTAGTTCTATTAATACCTCTCCATTGGCTGAATACTCTGTCCACTCCATAAAAAGTCAACAACGAAGGGTTTTTATTGTGGACCTGTTTAAAATGTTTTGAAATGCTATGCTGATGAAATCCATTTTTTATATTATTTATATGCTCCCCAATTCTAATATATAATTCTCTAGTAGTCCTACCTACGTATTGTAGGCCACAAGGGCACTCCAATACGTAGGTTACGCATGATGTATGACAGGAAACAAATTCTTTGATTTCGAATTGTCTTCCATTTGAATTTGAAATAAAATGTATTTTTCTTCCATTTCCCCCCTTTTTGGTTATTCTACAACATTTACAGTTCTTACAAGGATATAATCCCACCCCTCCAAATAGTTCTTAATCTTTGGTGGTTGGTCTACTTTATTGTGTACCAGCCTATCTTTACGGGAGGGTGCTTTTCTGTATATAACTTGCGGTTTCTTGGACATTAAAGGGTCAATTATCCTATCCATCTTTAAAATTCACCAGTGTTTCTTGATAATTTTCTCACATTCTCTGTATTGAGCGGTATAATTAGTTATAAAGGACAAGGGGTAGTCAGTCTCCTCACCTTGTTTCTTATTTCCTCTCAAAAGTTGGTCCCTCTTCATTCTACCAACCAAATCTTTAGTATTCCTCACTTCCCTTTCATTATACCCCTTTTCTTTAAACTTGGTCTCCAGAATACTGGCCTGTGTGATATATTCTTCTTCTAAAGTACAGTTTCTCTTAATTCAAGATGAGTTGTTGGTACGGCTTCAGGATGGACCTAGGACAGGTTCGTTTGGTAATGGTGGGAGGCAGCGATGGAACAAGGCTATTACTTAGTGCAGTAATGCAGTCTCTGTTTCAGTACAGAGAGTCACTCGCTCGACGATCCAGAATGATAGTACGCCAAATGAGTGGCTCAGCTGTGCTTTTAAGGAGTAGCTACGGCCGGGGGGAGGAGTCGACCGTGATGTCACGAACGGACCGAACCCTCTGACATGGAGCTCTGAACCGTGTGGGTCTATGACAATAGCAAGGAAGGGTTTTGTATTTTTATCCCCAAAACTAAAAGTTATTATATCCTTCACTCTCCAAAAGAGGGAAGGTGGATAGCATACAAAGGACTTATATCAATCTCCAGCGATTTCCACCTCAGCTGTTACTGATAAAACAGTTTAGGTCCAAATCAACATTCAAACCCCTAGGATACATTGTATCCAGCATATACATCCATTTTGTCTCATTCTGTGAGATCATTCTAGTTCTATTAATACCTCTCCATTGGCTGAATACTCTGTCCACTCCATAAAAAGTCAACAACGAAGGGTTTTTATTGTGGACCTGTTTAAAATGTTTTGAAATGCTATGCTGATGAAATCCATTTTTTATATTATTTATATGCTCCCCAATTCTAATATATAATTCTCTAGTAGTCCTACCTACGTATTGTAGGCCACAAGGGCACTCCAATACGTAGGTTACGCATGATGTATGACAGGAAACAAATTCTTTGATTTCGAATTGTCTTCCATTTGAATTTGAAATAAAATGTATTTTTCTTCCATTTCCCCCCTTTTTGGTTATTCTACAACATTTACAGTTCTTACAAGGATATAATCCCACCCCTCCAAATAGTTCTTAATCTTTGGTGGTTGGTCTACTTTATTGTGTACCAGCCTATCTTTACGGGAGGGTGCTTTTCTGTATATAACTTGCGGTTTCTTGGACATTAAAGGGTCAATTATCCTATCCATCTTTAAAATTCACCAGTGTTTCTTGATAATTTTCTCACATTCTCTGTATTGAGCGGTATAATTAGTTATAAAGGACAAGGGGTAGTCAGTCTCCTCACCTTGTTTCTTATTTCCTCTCAAAAGTTGGTCCCTCTTCATTCTACCAACCAAATCTTTAGTATTCCTCACTTCCCTTTCATTATACCCCTTTTCTTTAAACTTGGTCTCCAGGATACTGGCCTGTGTGATATATTCTTCTTCTAAAGTACAGTTTCTCTTTATTCTAACAAACTGGCCTTTCGGATGGTGGCAACTCCCCAATGATATGTAGCCATTTCAATTCGTACTTTTAAAATGTGTTTGTGTGTATTTAGAAACTGTACCATTTCTCTACTTATATGTTTTGTAAATTTAATTCCATAAGAATTGGCATCAATCTCACCTAAAAAAGACCCCAAAGATTCTTCATCTCCTCCCCAAATCAACACAATATTGTCAATATATAGTTTCCAATACAGCAAACCTGGTCTTTGTTTTGCATAAATATGTTTTTCCTCCCATTGGGCCATGAATAAGTTAGCAAGGCTGGGAGCAAATTTTGCTCCCATGGCTACTCCCTTTGTTTGTAAGTAATATTCTTTCCGATACCAGAAGTAGTTTCTTCTCATAGAGAAGTCTAAACATTTTAGTATAAAATCTATTTGTTCTTGCTTGAGGTCATTAAAAAAATGCCCATAATGCTGTAATGCACTCTTAGTTCTTTTTTTGTGTTGCAGTATTTCCATTGGATTTCAGGCTTCCTATTGGCAAGATGTGTGTTACCGGGCCACAGCAGAGAAAGATCAGGTCTTATAACTTGTAAGTTACTATACTATATAATATAGTACACTATACAAATCTGTTAGCAGGTTAAATAAATCCTATATACTGTATGCATTTTATTTTTATGTTTAGCGTTTTGCTTGGAATTCTAATTACTGACCTATGTATTTATTACACACCACAAAATGAGCAAGAAACAAATGTGTATATATTTCACAGTGCTTAGTTAAAGCGGACCTTTACCCATATCTTTGAAATAACAACAAACACACCTTTAGAAAAGTTTAGTAATTACAATATACAGACACATACTTCTAGATAATTACAGGCTTTGTATTCTTTGCATAACTTATTTCTCTTTTCCTCCCCAGTCTTCTGACAGTGGTCATGTTTACTAAGGGCAGATGACTAGCCCTCCTATTACTTCCTGAAAATCTGGTACATGTGACTAGACATGGGACCATGCACATCATCTCAGGGGAGGAAAATGCCTTTCACTGAGATGAGATTTCCCAGCAATGCTCTGCTGATGACAAGGCAATCCCAGTGTGCATTGCTTTGGCAAAATGAAGTAATTTGCACTTTCAAAGCAGGAAGTGAATGCTCTGCAAGTGTAAGTATTTCAAAATCACAGCATTTTATACCCGACATGACTATATTAGTAATCATCATACATAGAGGGATGCACTGGTATAATTTGATTTTTGAGTGTAAAGGCCTGCTTTAAATCCAGGGCACTAGCTATGCATTGTGGATGAATTGAAAGTAATACAACCTAAAATAGATTAGACTATTCATAATATACATGGTCTAAAAACATGAATTGTGAATAAGTGGTACTATGTTGCAAAGCATTTCTAATAATGTGCAGTATACAGTATGTATTGCCTTTGTTTCCTGTTGATATGTTTATTTAGGTAACTGAAAAAGGAATGATGGAAACCCACCACAGCATAACAGTAATTCAGTATTTTAAAAAGGCAATTTTTTCATATTCATAAAAATCTACATAATATATGGTTTGTGCAATGCTTATTTTTCTGCTGACTTAATTGAGGCTCCTAATGTTATTTTAATGGTGTTTCTGTTCCTTGAGCAAAGCACAAACTTTGTGCTGAAAGATGGGAACAATCCTCATTCATCTTCTGTTTATACTTAAAGAAAGGAAAATATTTTCTCTTATTATTAAGATGTGGGTATGTTTTTAAGTCAAATATTTTATTTTAATATAATGCTGTTGCATTTTTAATGCAATTGGTTATGAAAAAAAGTCTACATTGCCATATGTCTACTAAAAAGTACATAAACAAAGCTTTGAAACAATGCTTTAATAAAGTTTGGGGTTATATTCACAAAATGTAACAGGAAGGGGTTCTCTTACTGTAGTAGGTATTCAGGAAGACATCTATATGAATTAACTACCCGACTACTTTTGATCAGTATGGCTAAATAAGCCAGTGGTGCTCTTTTTCATACTCTATTTTTAAATGATGAATCACAGAGCAAACATACAAATGCAAAAAGTTCTACATTAAAGAGTTTCACAGACATGTAAACTGTTGATGTTGACTTAGTATGTGCCGACATGGTCTCTGTAAAAAATAGTTATCATAGAAAATAGTTATTAAATACATATTAGAGAAAAGTTTACAGATAAACCAGTGAAATCTAAAGTGGTATTTCAGAACATGGAGCTAAAGGAGTAGGACCGTTACAGAACAGTGCTCTCTCTTGTGTAATAAAAAGAATCTATGCCAGCCGTACTACTGCAGCAATAAACACAACAAACAATAAGCACACATTTTTTCTTTAATTTTCCAAACTTTCAGGAATCAGTGTTTCCTAATAAGTCATCTCAGATAGCATTTCCTCTACCTATATTTGTAAATTCCAAGTCCATTAGTCTTTTACATCTATTTGACTTATTTTTCCTGCTCATCTTTTCTGCCATAGCATTAAGAAGATACCACTACATTATGTTCACCAACTGGGAAAAAAGACTGTGCAAACCAGAGAATGCCCTGCTTTTCCATTGAGACCCACTTACCAATTCCATTGGTTATAACCAATTTGATATGTATTAGGGAAAATTGTTATCCTAAATCTCAAAATCACCCTACTCTCCAAACGGATACAAAAAGGTTCTTTGGAAGACAGCGCTGCTAGCTCTGAGACTCTTTTAGCCGAGGTTATGGCTATCAGGAAGACAATATTGTGCGTAAGAAACCATAAGGTGCACTGACTGAAAGGATGATAAGGAGGAGCCGCCAAGGCTTTCAAGACCAAGTCCAGGTCCCAGGATGGAAACAGTGCTCTCCTCGGAGGACGTAACTTCAGTGCCGCCCTCATAAATTTTCGCAGAAGAGGGTTGTCTGCCCACTTGATGCCTGTGAATGCCGATAAGGCTGAGATCTGTACTCTTAAGGAGTTGAATGCCAGTCCAGCGTCCAAGGCTAATTGCAGAAAACTCAATATATTGGCCAGCTCTGCCTGCATAGGCAGGAAATTATGCAGACTTGCAAATTACAGAAATTGTTCCCAAATCCTGGAGTAAGTAGCATTGGTGGATGGACCTCTGGACTGCAATAAGGTGCTGATCACCTGGTTCGACAAACCCTGGTTCCTCTATCTCGAGGACTATCTGGCAGTAGCCATGCTGCCAGATGTAACCTCTCGGGATAGGGATGTTGCCACTGCGCCTGGAACAGGAGGTCCCTTCTGCTCGGAAAAAACCATGGAGGTACTACCGCCATTTGTTGCAGCAGCGGGAACCATGGCCTCCGAGGCCAATAAGGTAGAATTAGGATCACTTGTCCCCCATCTGGCTGTATCTTTTGGAGTACTTTGAGGGCCAATGGCAGGGGAGGGAACAGATATGCCAGAGGAAAGTTCCATATTATGGAGAATGCATCCTGCGTGATCGCCTCGTGGCAACTGCGCCTTGATATAAAACGGTAAACCAAAGAAGTCACTTGCACTCCAATGTAGCTTCCAGTCAATCTATTTATTGACTAAATGGTGCAGCATTTCCATGCAACATTTCGGAACCAAAGAGGTCCCTTCATCAGGCAAATAGAAAGTGAACCACAATGATAAAAAGTGACTTAAATACATAAGTGTCAGCCAAACAACCAATCAAGTGAAGTACCAGCCCTCTTCTGACATCATCATGATGTCACTCAATTGTCAACTACAACCGCAGGTGCCCAACAATTATACTGGTCTCCACCTCAACCCCAATCACATGTCTATATCTAAAGCAAGCTCAACATCCTCCATGTTTCATGGAGGTTGTTTATATGGGTGAAAAAAATCTCCATATCAAGCATGGTACTGACCATTTGATGCACAGAATCGTGGGGAGATAGACGGGCACTTCCTTGTCCGTTATCATTAGCCGCTGAGTGAGGACTCGTCTGGAGGGCACATGCTCAATGGCCACGCTCGCTATACCACGCCCCCTAATACACCACCCAGCCAATCAGGAGCAATAGCAAAGTGCTGCCAAGTGACAGGGGGGACGCCTGTCACCACAAAAGAACGGCCATACAGCGGCGAAACCCTACAAAAATGCCATTGTAGATTATTATAATAGTGATCAGGAGGTGAGGTGAAATCAGTACAATAGATAAATGTCCTAAGCCCACTTCCAGGATGTCATATAGAGTGGCCCTAAGACAACATTGATATATTTCCTCAAGAATTGGGCACAGAGATTTACTAGCATCAGAAAGAAGACAGAGGGTAAGTCCCTCTACACCTGTAACTTAATCCCTGAGAAATCTTCCTCATCCGCTTATCTTTACCTCTCCTTGATCTTGCAGTGGGACCAAAGTCGTCTTCACATTAACGCCATGGTCGATTCTGGAGCCTGCGGGAATTTTATTGATGTCACCCTAGTCAATCTAAATAAAATTCCTATGCAAAGAAAACGGTCTCCCTTATCTCTTACCTTTATCGATGGCTCCACATTATCATCAGGTTCCCTGTCCATGGAGACCCAACCCTTGTGTGTGAGTGGTCCCCATACCATGTGGAACACCTTTCCTTCGACATTATTGCATCGCCCCATTTCCCCGTGATATTAGGGTTACCCTGGCTCAAACTTCATCATCCCAAGATCGACTGGTCCACAAACGAGATCCGTCTTGACTCCTTATCCTGTAAGGAGACATGTTACACTTTCTGTCCCGTGCTGCAGGTAGGTACATCCACAGTTCCCTACCATTATCAGGAATTCGCTGATGTATTCTCCAAACAGCACGCAGATACCTTGCCTCCCCACAGGGCATATGACTGCCCGATTGAGTTACTTCCGGGTAGTACCATACCTGTAGGTCGGATTTATCCTCTATCTGACCCTGAATTAAAACACTTAAAAGAGTATCTGGAGGAAAACCTGAGGAAAGGCTTTATACAACCCTCCACCTCTCCGGCAGGGGGCTGGAATGTTCTTTGTCAGAAACAAGGATCTTAGCCTCAGGCCCATTGTAGACTACCGTTGGCTCAACAAGGTGATGCTAAAAAAACAATATCCACTACCTCTCATTCCGGAGCTAATAGAACGCCTACAAAACGCAAAGATCTTCACTAAACTAGATCTAAAGGGGGCATACAATCTCATACGCATACGCAAAGGAGATGAATGGAAAACAGCTTTCCGCACACGTTATGGCCTATATGAGTACAATGTCATGCCTTTCGGATTATGCAATGCCCCAGCTACCTTTCAGGCGTTCATCAATGACATTTTCCAAGACTTATTAGATGTATGCGTTGTCATATACTTGGACGACATTCTGATCTACTCTACTACTATGCAGGACCATCGCAAGCATGTATGGGTCACCTAGGGATGAATAAAACAATGGGAAAACGCTACTTTTGGTGGCCCCGAATGCATAATAGTATCCGAGACTTTGTCTCTACATGCTCAATCTGTGCCACATGTAAACCTGACCCGAAACGTCCCTATGGACTTCTCAACTGTCTCCCCATACCCGATACTCCTTGGGAAGTTGTATCTGTGGATTTTATTGTTGACTTGCCTCTGTCACAGAACCACAACACCATAATGGTTGCAGTTGACATGCTAATGAAAATGGCTCACTTTGTACCCCTGGAGAAATTACCGACCTCACAGGAAACAGCTCAAGCGTTCATAAACCACATCGTTAGACTACATGGAATTCCAGCCAGGCTCATCTCTGACCGTGGTTCGCAATTCGTCTCTAAATTTTGGACGGCACTCTGCGACAAATTGGCTATTGATCGGCGACTCTCCAGTGCTTATCACCCCAGACTGAGAGGGTCAATCAGTGCCTAGAACAGTACCCGAGATGCCACTGCACCTACCTGCAAGATGACAACCTTCACCCAGGCTCCTCCAGCACCACCAGACTGCTGTGCCCTAGGATATTACAAGTTTATTCCTCCAACTCATAAACCGCAAGTAACCCAGGGACTGCAATTATCTTACATTGAATTGTGTTCAATTGGTTGTATGACCGTGCAGCATCCAAACTGAGGAACTGTCTTATGCTATTGTACGCCAGGTTGTGCTTCCTGATATACGCTTATAGAGCTAATTGCTGTGCCTACTACACTCCCCACCTCCATTGCTCAGGGTTGTTGGGTAGTGTTCAGGAAACTACAAAATCATCACACCCCAATGACATTAATTGGACTTTTCATTTGTTTTACTTACTGCTTGTGAGAGGAACCTGCATGAGTAATTAGTGCTTTACTTTCCCCTTGTCCTGTGGTGTATGATGTGTATTGAGGCTCCGACTTCACTCACTACTACATAGAGTGTTACTGAGAACCTCCCCACTGAGCCACATCCTACAACCTACCGCAACCATATAGATCCGCAGCTGAGATCCATCACACATCCACGCACAGTTGCTCGACTGTTACAGCACTAAAAGTTATATAATGACAGATAGAAATATGTTTACCAGTATGGGAATGAAGGAAAAAAGATCCTGTAAGTAGATCACTACCTGTAGTACAACTAGGGCACCTGTAGCATCCCACATTTGATTGGGGAAGCCATATGCCCACAAAGGGTGGAGATTAGCATTCAGTCTGCATGAGGAGGTAACATAAAATTGCGACTACGTCGGTACCCTATTATTGGAGCCTCAGAATTAGTGAAGCTAAGTTATTGATTACTAGAGATAATAGGCAAGAGGGTTTTTACAATGTTCTGGATCATGGTACTTATAGTGGTATTAGTAGATGTGAGCAATTGTTGATACTCAATAGTCTCAGGTGGTTTAGGAACCAATAATGAGTATACTGTGTAGTGAGTAATAGAGGTACTCATTATCACTTGGCTCTACTTTTCCAGCAGTTGTCTGGAGTATCCACATTCCTCAAAACAGTCTGATATCTCCTTCAACTGGCAATTGGCCACATCAACAGAGAAGTTATAAAGCTTAACCCTAAGCATTTGTGCCAAGGGGATGCCCATAATAAGCAAAGGTGGATGTGCACTCTGAGTATCAAGAAGAGTGTTGTAATCTGTCTATTTATGGTATAAATGTATCTCCAACCTGATCTCAGCCCCCATGCAATTGGTATAGATATTTAAATCAAGAAAATGTATCTGTTAATCAGAACTATTTAGAGATAATATAATTATAAGTACAAAGTATATTGACATTATCAAGTCATCAAGGGTGCCAGTCCAAAAAAGCAGGAGATTGCCAATGAAGTGCTTATACAGCAAAACATTATCACTAAGCTGAGGCAACAGGATCATGCATTCAAAGTGGTACATGAAAATGTTTGCAAACGTAGGAGCTACAGTCAGGCCCATAGCTGTCCAGAGGTTTGAGGAAAAAAAAATTAAAATTTGACATTATTCAGTGTCGACAGTGGGGTTGACATTCCATTCCAGCAATATGTGTGTATATATATATATATATATATATATATATATATGTTTCTACTGTACTTTGCTCTCTAAAGAGTTACATTTCATGTATCATTCTACAGTTAAAATGTAACACTGCAAATGGAGGAGCTTTCAGAAAAGGCAGCTACAAACTCTGGATGGATATGTAACACTATTAGCACTATTAACACTATTAGATCTGCTTGAAGATCTGATAGTAGCTGTTAGAAAAACTGAAAACAGCTTCTAAGGAAAGATATGTACATTTCACTTCTGCCATGGCTACCAGCGCTCCTTTCATGTCCTTTTTACCTTTATAGAAACTCTGAATAAAAGTCACCTGCTTGTGTATAGCACAATTAAATGTGCTTATCTGTTAGTGCAAACTATTTCCATCATTACTAATCTGTCATACTTGTTATTTGAGCATGGTGAATGGTTAGACCAATGGTCATATCTGTAATCAATGGTCCTCATTTACTGTTTCTGTCATGAATTCCCCAGGGCTGAACTACCTCGTAGACATCTAAGTACATGTGCCAATCCATTTATGAAGCACCAGATGGTTGTCAATAACGCAACACAGCAGCTTGGCGTACAAATGCCAGAGTCAAGACAGTAGTTTGGACTGTGCCTGCAGCTTAAAAAAATCTGCCAGCTATAGAGTAGTGATCAACTTATTGAAAATAAGTTTGTAAACAGACCAGCAGCTTTTTTCAAACAGAACTTTGATAGCTATTATAAAGGTGGTATACATCTTATATGTGTAAATAACAGAAGGCAAGATGTAAGAGTGGCCATGCACATACAAGGAAGAGAGGCAGCATGTGGTGAGAATTGGTAAATGTGCATCTGGCCATCACTGTGAAAGATTAATGCTCTGATCATTTGCCTGACATATATGCTCTATATGTTTCCTAGATCTGTCCTGAGGAATTAAAGGAGAACTATGAGGTGAGTGCTTTTCACTCACCTCATCGTTCTAGCCGACCTGTGACAATGAGACTGTCACAGGTCGGCTTAGTAGATCGGGAGGTGAGCGAACACATACCGGCGTTCGCTCACCTCTCGTTCCTGTCACGGCTCTCTGCCGTGACAGGGGAGGGGCTGGATTCCCCCCTCCCCGCTCTGATCCGCCAGCGCTGACTGGCGGAACGGACGGGGGAGGGGGCGGGTTCAGCTGGCTCTGCCTCTAGATATGCACGCAGCTGGG
Source organism: Nanorana parkeri (assembly GCF_000935625.1). Classification (NCBI taxonomy): domain Eukaryota; kingdom Metazoa; phylum Chordata; class Amphibia; order Anura; family Dicroglossidae; genus Nanorana; species Nanorana parkeri. Next base: position 15,921 of record NW_017307802.1, read on the forward strand.
CGGATCCAGACATAATTGTCGGGATCTGCTTCAGCTACGGCGTCTCAATATACCGCGAGCAGCAGCTTGCGGTATACTGCGGTGTCTCAGTATACCGCGAGCTATAGCTACAGCTCGCGGTATACTGAGCCTAGGGTGACGGGAGGACGCTAGTTTGTGTCCTACCGTTACCCTAAGGAGAATGATGGGAAAAAGCCTTAACCCCATAGTTCTCCTTGAATAGAGTCTGTCATTACTGCATTTCCTTTGTAACACTTTCATCTATGGCTGTTATTCTGATAATTTAGCAGCAATGCTGAATACTTAGTGACCTGGAACAAGTTTTAAATCAACTACTCTCATTTTCATCATGTTTGTGCCAGGTTTCAGGCTGGAAAATGCTGAAGTCTATTAGTATTTAGCATTGTCAAAAGGAGACAAGCAATTGCAGCACTCATACTTCTGTCATAACAGAGTCACTTGGGTCAATCCAGGCTGCCATGTTACAGTTGGGGGCTTTTAAAATGGTTTATTTTTCTTTCGAGAAAAATTCCAGACATGTGAAATCTCACGCATATACTGTATCACTCTCTACCATGCTAAGTAGTTTAATATATCACTTTGTACCCAAAAATATTGCCAGATTGCCCATATGCCTTACTTCTTCTGGAAATAATAATTACTCATATGAAGAGTGGTGTGACTTAAGTGCTGTCATTCTTAGTAGCATGAACAAAAAAGGATTGCACTCACAAATTCTCCACTAAACTATTGTTTGTCACAGCCAGAAGAAGGTCCAACAAGGTCCAACAGCATCAAATGAAACCAGGAAAACAAAACTGATTAAAACATAAAAAGCACAACCTTGGGCTTCCCTTCAATTTCCACAGTAGGAACAGGGGCCTTAAGCAGGTGGGTTAATATTGGGGAGACTTATGGTGGAATATGGAAACCCTCTTTATAACAAGGGGGTTCCCAGATATCGTCCCCCTACCAAAAAGTTGTGTTTTATTTCAATTTAGCCACTCAATGTTCACATGACACATATAAATGACAGCAACAGCCATGAGCTTAGTATTGTTTTCTTGAGCTGGCTCCTAGCTATCCAGTAAAATTAATCTGGGTGGCTTTAGAACTGCTCAATCACTTTTATGGGAGTGTGAAGGTGTCGTCCCCTTACTGCATGGTAATCAACTTTAGGATGGTGTGCCGAGGGAGATCCGGGCACATTCCTTCGGCAATTTGCTTTGTGATTAATTAACATCATTTAATGAACTGTCAACCAACCATAGAGTTTGCCATGCTCTGCCATTGATAGAGAAGTCATGGAAAATGCATATGTCAAAACCAGTCCCTCTGACAATAAAGTATAGGCATGTGTGAGATAGATGCGAGATACACCTCTACACAGGGCTGGATTTCCCACAAAGGCCAACCAAGGCCCGGCCTCGGGGCAGCAGGGAGCAGAGGGGCAGCAAGGGTGTGGAATTCCTATCTCCCCATGCCCGGCACGTGCAGTTCTGGGCGCAAGGCAGGTAGTTGTTTTCTACATTTAGGGCCTGTTCACATGAGTTTCAGGTCCTGATCAGGTCCGGAACTGCAGACACGGTGCTACTGATGCAGTGCGTTTTGGCCGCTTTTTTGATGCGTTCCAGTAAAAAAAAAAAAAATACTAACAGTGGGGCTGTTAGTATGTTAGCTGCAGTGCAGTGCGTTTGTGACGTGTTTTTGACGCGTTTGCATTTCCTGACCGTACAAAATGTGACATGCAGTATTTTTCTGTCCTAAGCTGAACGGACTGCGCATGTGAGAACTGTAGCCCATAAAACACATAGCGATACATTGGGATGCATTTTGAGTGCAGGAGCGTATGGATCAGGTCAGCACACAAAACGGACGTCGTGTGAACAGGCACTTAGCCCTGCTTTGGGCAATTAAAGCTAAATGTACAGCAGGGAAGCTGCTGCTTGTTTTGTACAAGTGATCTTGGAGATGTTGCCGGGATCACTTGTATGCAGCCTGCAGATCATTCTCCATTGGGGTTTGGCGGGTAGGGGGGTGCATTGAGAAAAATGGCCTTGGGGCAGCAAAGAGACTAAATCCGGCCCTGCCTTCACATGCTCAGTGACCTGAGCTATTTATTAAAACACAATCTGTACTGGTAATACATTTACCAGTGTTTGGTGTGTACTATTACTGCACAGGCAAAAAAAATACATAGGCTTCCACATTTATAATTAGTTGGTATCTTGCTAACAGCACTTGTGGTTACACACAACTACTATGGTACATCAAAGTCAATGTATAAGTCTGTAATGCAGGTTTTAGAATGTTTAAATATCGCACATATACAATGAAGACATAAGATATGTTTTTTTTTAAAGTTATATGAAGTCACTAAATCCTGAATTGAATATGCATAGCGTTATGCTAATCCCTGAACAGAAAGCAAACTACTATATGGATATTTGTAATGCCAAACATATGAATCCTTAAAAAACACCCTGTGAATACCCTTAAGCCACAACAAGGTATGCATTTAAATTGCAAAACAACTTTGAGATTGTAAGGTCAAAAACCAGTAAACAGAAAACCAATTATATAGTTTTAGCAATATGATTCCCACTTTTTTTGTAAGTGAAATTGGGATATTGTAGCCTGTGGTTATATATAACCTGTTATGTCAAACCAAAATAGGGGCAGCAAGGGTGTGGAATTCCTATCTCCCCATGCCCGGCACGTGCAGTTCTGGGCGCAAGGCAGGTAGTTGTTTTCTACATTTAGGGCCTGTTCACATGAGTTTCAGGTCCTGATCAGGTCCGGAACTGCAGACACGGTGCTACTGATGCAGTGCGTTTTGGCCGCTTTTTTGATGCGTTCCAGTAAAAAAAAAAAAAATACTAACAGTGGGGCTGTTAGTATGTTAGCTGCAGTGCAGTGCGTTTGTGACGTGTTTTTGACGCGTTTGCATTTCCTGACCGTACAAAATGTGACATGCAGTATTTTTCTGTCCTAAGCTGAACGGACTGCGCATGTGAGAACTGTAGCCCATAAAACACATAGCGATACATTGGGATGCATTTTGAGTGCAGGAGCGTATGGATCAGGTCAGCACACAAAACGGACGTCGTGTGAACAGGCACTTAGCCCTGCTTTGGGCAATTAAAGCTAAATGTACAGCAGGGAAGCTGCTGCTTGTTTTGTACAAGTGATCTTGGAGATGTTGCCGGGATCACTTGTATGCAGCCTGCAGATCATTCTCCATTGGGGTTTGGCGGGTAGGGGGGTGCATTGAGAAAAATGGCCTTGGGGCAGCAAAGAGACTAAATCCGGCCCTGCCTTCACATGCTCAGTGACCTGAGCTATTTATTAAAACACAATCTGTACTGGTAATACATTTACCAGTGTTTGGTGTGTACTATTACTGCACAGGCAAAAAAAATACATAGGCTTCCACATTTATAATTAGTTGGTATCTTGCTAACAGCACTTGTGGTTACACACAACTACTATGGTACATCAAAGTCAATGTATAAGTCTGTAATGCAGGTTTTAGAATGTTTAAATATCGCACATATACAATGAAGACATAAGATATGTTTTTTTTTAAAGTTATATGAAGTCACTAAATCCTGAATTGAATATGCATAGCGTTATGCTAATCCCTGAACAGAAAGCAAACTACTATATGGATATTTGTAATGCCAAACATATGAATCCTTAAAAAACACCCTGTGAATACCCTTAAGCCACAACAAGGTATGCATTTAAATTGCAAAACAACTTTGAGATTGTAAGGTCAAAAACCAGTAAACAGAAAACCAATTATATAGTTTTAGCAATATGATTCCCACTTTTTTTGTAAGTGAAATTGGGATATTGTAGCCTGTGGTTATATATAACCTGTTATGTCAAACCAAAATAGATTAACAGATGGAAGAGTTAACACTGGATGTTAATAGCAACAGGCATCTTTGTTAAAACCAAAATCATAAAAAATAAGTAAATACAAATTTAAATAAAAGTGCAGTTTGTTAATATACATCATGTATGAAAAGTATACTGTAATTGTCATACAATTCCTCATGCAATTACATTTCAACTGTGTGTTAAAATTTTAATTTTTTTTACCCTTGATATTTGGTTTTATTTGTTATATTATTTAACCAAATGTTTTTAATGTAATCTTGATTTTAAAAAGCTGCACAAAAAAAGGTTTACTGGTAGATGATAGATCATATCAAATGCAAAGTAGAAAAATGAGCAACATTTAAATGCATGGTGGTACATGTTTTTTCTTTATTAGTTAATATGGTCAGGACTAAAAGTTGAAAAAATGGCTCTGTGTTTCAAGCTGACCTGCTGAAGGAACTGCAGTCTTTTGCCAGTAATTTTTGCTGTTCAACTTTGATCTCTGCCTAAACTATATCATGTGGAAAACAGTGGAAAACACTGTGGAATGAGAAAAAAGTGTTTTTCAGTGCATCATGGCTGAAATGTGGACGCACGCAGATGGTTACATAGCATTAAAGTGACATTAAACCCTCAGATTTTATAAACAGATTTCATAAACCAATACTGTAATGTGTGCCTTACTGTAATCCATGGTTGTTTCCCTTCTCTTTGCTGCTCTTCCTTTTAAATCCTCATGTCTTCTCATGCTTGGGGAGAACTTCCCTTTTCAGCTCAGGGCCTCTTCCTGTAGTGCTGGCTCAGGTTTTAAGCCTATACAAATCTATACACAGACACCGTGTATCCATTCCTGAGACAAGGCAGTCTGCTGCAAAACAGAAGTTCTGCAGTGCATGAGAACAGATCAGATTTAAAAGGAAGAGCAGCAAAGAGAAGGGAAACAACCATGGATTACAGTAAGGCACACATTACAGTATTGTTTTATGTTAAAAAATCTGAGGGTTTAATATCACTTTAAGCATAGGAAAAGGTGGAATTATGTAACAATAAATGTCAACATGCTTATACATATTGGCTACATATATAACTGTATGATCATATGCCTGCTCTAATTGCATAGAAACATTGGTCTTTTTCATTTGTGTTTGGCATTTGCTACTTGGTTCATATTTCAAAAAGTAACTGCAGTCCTGACTGCACCATCCTTTCTTTTTCACTGATTCGCCAAAGGATAAGCACCCAGTGAGTTTGCAGTGGAACTTGTGTTGGACCACTCACCTTGAGTGGTATGCATATCTTCTCTTGGGTCTATATTTATCAATTAGATAGGTATGGTATGAAGGCATGCTCAGTGACCTGAGGTTCTAGCTTTTTTAGGTGATGTGAACAGATAAGAATTTCTGAAGAGTTTTGGCGATAGCTGATACAGTTTTCAGCTTTCAAATGTATGAGGAAATTTAAGTTGTCTGAGAAGACCATACAATCCATTTTGTCATTTAATAAAGAAATGCCAATTATGGGTTCCAATTGCAATGCATTTATATTAAGGCTTTGCCTGCACTTGGACCAATGTAAAGACACTTCAGGTAACATGTGGTACTAATTGGTGAGCTACTAATGATATTCAACAGCATTTATTTATGTTACCTTAAAGATAAACTACAGGCAGTAAAAAAAAGGGTTAACTGCTCATTTTGGTCTAGTGTATATAATAAAAAAATTGGTAGATGGAATTGAAATGTGTGTCATGGATTGTGGGTGAATTGTATTCAGGCCAAGAATATTAAGTTATGCATCAAGGATAAAGGCTGACTTTTTTTGCTTACAACACAACTTCTGGGTCTGGAATCCAGTAAGCTCAAGAGAGGTTGGGTAGGAAATATGTTCTATACCTCCTACTCTACCAAAAAAAGAAGAGTCACAATGTTCTCCTACCCAGCCTCTCTACCAACTAAAGTATAAAAGGTTGACATAAAATTAGAATATTAAGTAGGTATATTATATTATTGCTTTGGAATAATGGAAAAAATTAGATTTAATTTTAGCTGGAATTTTTCATTTATAATTCAGTCCACTGAAAGAGATTTTAAGAAAATGGAATAGGTTAATTTAAAACAGAGACAGAGTGAGGCAGCAATTATAACAGTACAGTACTTTTACAGTTACTGCAATTTCTGAACTCAAGAGTGCCTAATCACTATAACAAATGGAACAGTTTGGCAAGATCATGTTGCAAGTAGGGATGCACAGATACCAAGTACCATACTTGGTACATGTACAAGTACTGATACTTTTCCAGCTCCAAGACTAGACGAGAAAAAAACCTCAAAAGTTAGGAAGCAGCTGTCATTTTTAAGGAGCATTGGCTACAGGGCTCATGGGATTTGTGCATCCCTGTTTTAATGTATGATTTGTTATATACACTATATTGACAAAAGGGACACCCCTCCAAATCATTGGATTCAGGTGTTCCGTGAAATTTCCTTGCTACTAAATATTCCACTGTCAACTGTTAGTGGTATTATAACAAAGTGGAAGCAACTGGGAACAACAGCAACTCAGCCACAAAGTGGTAGGCCACGTAAAATGAGAGAGAGGGGTCAGAGTATGCTGAAGTGCACAGTGCGCAGAAGTCGCCAACTGTGTGCCGAGTCAATAGCTACAGACCTCCAAATTTCGTGTGGCATCCAGGTTGGCACAACAACAGTGTGTAGAAAGCTTCATGGAATGGGTTTTCCTGGCAGAGCAGCTGCATTCAAGCCTTACATCACTAAGTGCAATGCAAAGCGTCAGATGCAGTGGTGTAAAGCACGCCGCCACTGGACTCTAGAGAAGTGGAGACATGTTCTCTGGAGTGACGAATGATGCTTCTCTGTCTGGGTTTGGTGGTTGCTAGGAGAATGGTACTTTCCTGACTGCATTGTGTCAAGTGTAAATTTTGGTAGAGGTAGAATTATGGTGTGGGGTTGTTTTTCAGGGGTTGGGCTTGGCACTTTAGTTCCAGTGAAGGGAACTATTAAGGCATCAGCATACCAAGACATTTTGGACAATTTCATGGTCCCAACTTTGTGGGAACAGTTTGGGGATGGCCCCTTCCTGTTCCAACATTACTGCTCACCAGTGCACAAAGCAAAGTCAATAAAGACACGGATGAATGAGTTTGGGGTGGAGAAACTTGACTGGCCTGCACAGAGTCCTGACCTCAAACCAATAGAACACCTTTGGGATGAATTAGAGCGGAGACTGCGAGCCAGGTCTTCTCGTCCAACATCAGTACCTGATCTCAAAAATGCACTTCTGGAAGAATGGTCAAACAGTCCCATGGACAGACCCCTAAACCTTGTGGAAGAGTTGAAGCTGTTATAGCGGCATAGGGTGGACCAACTCAATATTGAATCCTACGGACTAAGACTGTGATGCCATATATATATATATATATAGAGATATATATTAGGGATGCACCGATACCATTTTTTCCAGACCAAGTACAAGTACCGATACGTGTCCAAGTACTCACAGACACCAATTACTGATACATTTCTCTTTATTTTTATATGACAGTTTTTCTAAAACAATACAGACTATTGGTTGCAGGACATTGGTGGAGCACCAGGAACCAGTCGTAGCTGCAACCACTGTGACCCTGGTATTATTTGTAGAAATGCCAAGTATCAGCACCAATACAGATACTGGTATCTGAACATCCCTAGTTGAAAGGAATTCCAACTCGTTGTTTTCATGTCTTGCTGTACTGAACATATCCCATTGTAGTGTGTTCAAGACAGAAGATATGTGCAAGGTGTTGTGCATTCCTTATCTAGCTATTAGAAGAAGAAGCTGGAGAATCACTTTCTTAATCAGGAAATTCATGAGTTTAGTAAGGGGGCCATGGAATGCCCATTTCTGTACTCTATTTTGTAAACATATATAAAAATTAAATTACATGGTCTCACGGAAATAATAAAAAGGGCTAAAGTGTGTTCAAGGGCACTTAAGGGGCTCTGTTAGTGAGATTTGTCCTCATATTCCTAAAAGTTTTTTTATCTTAAAGGGATGGATGAAAACAATGTTATTTGAAAGGCTTAGAATATTCACACTAATAGAAAAAAAAGTATTATATAAAAGTAGTATTAAAGTCTATTTTTGTGGCAAATATCTACTGCTAGTAAGCCCTAACTGCTAGTAATACCAACTAACTTACCTGTGTCAGTGACACTCGCTCCCAGCTGCAGAAATCCTGGCTCCCGAATGCTGCAATGGAGGAAGTGTGGGTGGGCACATACGTAGTCCAGATCACCAGGGAGAGGAGGAGAGCGACACTAAAACTGAATGGATGCAGCTGGGCAGCAAGGAGAGCAGATGCTGGACAGACTCCGTGGGGCACGAGGAGTCTGCACTGGAACAGAGGCCGGCACCAGCGCTGGAGGGACTGTGGAAAATTAGTGGAAGGAAGAAGCTGTTCAGATCAAGAAGAGGCATCACATAAGGTAAATTCCTTACAGCAGCATGGGGGAGGGGGGGGGGATTCTGCATTTTTTATGTCACTCTAAACCTAAATTCCAAGGAAAAGAAAAATAATCCCATACAGTGGGGCTACCCCTGCTCTGCAAGCCTTAAATGCTCAATTATGCCTAGTGTACCAGTAAAAAGATCTGTTACTCACCCTATCTCTCCCTCCCCTGGCAGCCTCTTTTCTCTGAGTCTCCAAGTTATGGGTGGTCTGTCAGTGTCCTCACATACAATGTAGAACTATTAGCTGACTATTAGCCCTGCATTTTCCACAATGCCAAGCTGCCAGCAAATGCCAGAGTGCCTTAGAGAAGATGCTGCAAGACCTGGTGGCATAGTATGGAACAGAGCCTGTGTGAGAAAGGAATGAGGTAAGTAAAAGTCCATAAGCATACATGAGATTTCAACCCTTGTAATGCAGAGAGGTCCCTACTGCAAGCAAGGATTTTTCTTTTCCCTGGAGTTCAGCTCTAACTGTATGGCCCATGAGTTATCTTTAAATGTATCTATACCCTAACAATGAACTCCTCCTATTTGCTCAATGCAAAAATTATATATCTGTTGACCCTGTCAAATATTCATAGACGTTATGTGTCCTGTTCTTGCCTGTGTTATCTAAAATAGTGTAATCAGCCCTCCCCATTTTTGACTTCGGACTATAATATAATGAATCCCTATGTTGGGGATATGAGCAGAGTAGGAGGGATTCTGTAGTTTGCCAATGGAAATTGGAACAGCTGACACCATTTCTTGTGATTTAAGTTTACAAAAGAAACTGTAGTTAACCACAATGGGTAATTAGGAGCTGGATGCATTTCTGGCAGACCAACAGGTATTTGTTTGTACTTGCAGAGTCTTTGCAGGGATAAAACCTGGGGAAATGTGCAGATATCACAGAGATGCACTGCATATGTTTTTTTTTTTATGTGACAATCTTTAAACATCAAATCATTTAGATCACTGTTGCTCTCACTAACTGTTTGTGGTATGAAGTGAAAAAACACATATGTTACCATAACGTGTGGTATTGCAGCATTAATATGGTAATGCAACATGAATGTGTTAGTGCATTTTGATGCTTTTGATTTTGAATGCCTCATGATTGAATCTCCAGAACACACGCCTGCATTACAGCTCACTGCAGCGCACCACAATGCATGATTTGCATAGTGATGCATTGCAAAAAATGCAGCAGCAGCACCCAAATTTTCATTCATTGAGGTGGCTTTCAGCATGTTCACAAGAACTACTTTCATTGCAGTAATGTGCATTCATGCATTATTGTACTGCTATTCATTTAGCTCATCACTCCAATGCACCTGAGTTACAACCCACTACAGTTCATAACAATGCATATTTTAAAAAAAATCAGCAGGACCTAAATGTTCATATGTTCAAATGCATTGGAGCCCACTCATTTTGAATGGGCTGTCTAATGCAACTTGCAACAAAGCACATCAAAGTACAAAAAGGTGTATGTTACAGCAATGTGCATACTGGTTTGAAAGGGTCTTTAAGTGGTAATTTAGTGAAATATTAATGTGTACACTCCTCTGAAAAAAACTTTGTTCAATAACAAACAAATATAGGTTTTTAAGGAAATTAGAAAACAGCTTTATATGACTGGATGTTTCCAAAACAGTCCCTACATTATACCACAAACAGTAGCATGGATTCAGGTTTTTGGTCTGGCTACTATATCAGCAGTGTTGGATAATGTGATTGTTATTTTAAAAAAACAGGCACAACTCTACTGCTGTAGCATATGATTATTTTATAATGATTTTATTGATCAATTTGTGTTTTTTCTTAACTGCTTAGTTTTCCAATTAAATGTAATAAATAAGTTCTGATGAGAATAAATAATTAGCTTTTAGTTTGCCTAATTACTGTGTGAAGTTTATTGTTAATGTAATTTCAAAATATTTGATGTGTTTTAATTTTAACACAAAAATCACTTCATGATTGTTATCATTTATGTGTCCACATGTTTATGTCTTCCCATTATGTGCTATTGTGTATTCATCAAATTGTGCAAAAATGTACACTACTTTAAATAGTTATTTTGATCCAAAGATATTTGTATGAGAACAGAATATGCTAATAAACACTATGTAGCTGTGCTAGTTTCCTCAGAAAGTTTTAAGTTGTGTGTCTTGGGCTCAATGCCCAGCCTTGTGTGAAATAGAGCATGGATTAACAAAGTCACGCATAATGGAAATGTAGGTGTTATGACTGTGGTGAAGTGTGACTTTCACAGAGTCCCACAGTATGAGGGTTTTTGTCTTTGAAGGCACAGAGACTTACTTGCTGCAGAAATTTAAAAAGTGTAGTTAACAAAGTCAAATGTTCTTCCCTATCAATGTTTCCGGAGTCAAGACCTACAGAGATCGCACCAATGGAAACAGAATTATCCACATAAATGTGAATGACTCAACAATGCAACTGATGTTATAAACTGTGATAATGGAAGGAACTACTGCAAGCATTTTCACACAAAATATAATAATAGACAGAAAAAGGAGGCAGATCAATGTGCCAAAAATAGCTGTCCACAGGTGACATTTTTTCAACCATGTAATGATTTAATACAGAAATGTAATATTTTATGTTTTGTAGGCTGCTGCATACAAAACCTG
>NW_017307802.1:27140-42673 GCF_000935625.1 Nanorana parkeri
TAGTAGTAGTAGTAGTAGTAGTAGTAGTAGCAATTATAAATAATATGTGAGACTTTCACACCTAGTTACTATGTTGAGCAATTGCTCTGCTTATTTAGTGAGCAAAGTTCAGGTTAGTGAAACATTTAAACATGTAGCAAACCCTGAATATAGTGGCCAAACTCCATTGAAGTCCATGGGGGTTTAATCTTGTTATTTTTTTCTGGCCTTTTTCAAGGCCAGTTTGACTGCTTTTAAAAAGCTGCACAAGTAGCTGGGTGCTGCCAGAAGGGACATGCTCCAATGCAAATATTTAAAAAAAATACTGTTAAATGGAGAGCGGGTCTTTTAGGGCAATATTAAAAATATACAATTCTGGAAATGAAGTGACAAACCTGTAGAAAATATTTAAGCAAAACAAAAACTATTCCCACTAAATGACAGTTCTGATCCATGACATGTTCATGATCATATGTGATCAAGGATGTCTCCAGCCGCTCTGTTGACATTTAGCTGAGCTGTTTTTTATGGTAAGTGACTGGTGGGATAGGATTGTCATAGCGACTGTTTGTGTCAGCAGGTTGGTGGGGCAGAGTTCATCATGACTGACAATGGATCTACATCGCTGGACAACATGATTGATGGATGAACATCAAGGGATATGTTTTTTGGGGGATTAATAACATAGTTTTTTCAACAGTGTATTTCATTTCCATTTTTTTGTAAATGAGTAAGAAGAGGTTCTACATACCCTCTACTAATTTACATAGAGAGGATCCGGATACCTTGGAAACCTCTTGGTAATTACCATATTTGTTCTATTGACCATATTTCATAATGACCATATTTGTTCAATTTATTATGGATATTTTGGTTGGACTTTGCGCAGGAATCTCCGGTGCACTAAAAGGTACACGTTCGGTATTAAAATGCGCCCAGCACAAACAATCCGTTTGCTGATAAAAGCACGCTGCATTCAGTTCTTTCTGTGTAAGGGATGAAGTACTTCTTTAGCACCAGAGAGAGTCAGACACGATGCTGCTTCAAGCTGGAGTCCGTAAAAAAAGGGCCGAGCTGACCCGAACTCCTTCATTTTATTAAAGGCCAAAGGACGACACCCAGTGGGAGACGGCTTTACAACATTAGCCAGTCAGCCCAGAAATACAGGTAAATATCAAAAGGAAAAAGGGGACTAAACCAAGATGGCTGGGCAGGGAAATGCACACACCTCATCCTGTAACAAGGTAGGATGAGTCATGCCCATTGTCCCCGACCGGCCATGTGGTTGCCCATCCCCCCATCATCAGCATGGACCCTACTCAATACTGCTCAGAGTGACCAAGATCTAGTAAAGTCATTCTACTTGTTGTATAGGTTTGAGACTATCTGAAGAGACATTGCTGATGCGGTTATCTATATACGGTACCAGTATACGGACAAGGCATATATCGATGTCTTCTTAGAAAAGCAGATATGTATCCAAAAGGGAGAGCGCAGTCCGCAATAGAGATATAATACGCATCTCGTTATACGGACTCCGCTTCGCTAATGTGTACAGAAGTTTGAAGGCAAGGAGCCCAGCGCATTGCACTTAGTACTCACAAACCGGCAAATGCCTCCACACACCGCGAACACGTCTCCAAGCCCATGGGAAGGTTTTCACACTGACGGTCTTACCGCTGGTCCCAATTCAACCCAAGTACACTCTGCTAGAGCGTTCCTCGGTTACATCCGACACAGGGAGACAGATGACAACCTATAAAACACACACATCCTAGAATAAAAATGTCCACATAATTCCGTATAATAAAATTTCCACAACAAATTATGTTAATTGGGATGCCTGCCAGCAGGTCAGCGTCTGGAAGTTGTCTTTGATGGTGGTGGCGGCGGTAATACCATAAATATATTAATGACTTCCAGCTGCAGCAGGAAAAGGTCTAGGTGGGTGGAACTAGCCACATCTGGCCATTTATTTACCCATTTGGCAAACTGCAAAATCTCTGTTTCAGGTAAACCGACCACTGTCGGAATACCTGACTGGAGCCTGCAGCTGATTGGCTGCTAGCTCCATTCAGCTGAGAATTTTCTAACCTGCTTCTTTATTCAGCTGATCAAAGGATGCTGGGTGGAAGGGTGCAGACAGTGCCACCCATGCAGTGAATTTGCTGTGTGTATAGCCTACGTTTGTCTGCAGTAGATTGGAACATTGGTCTCCATTCTGTTGCCTTCAGGCATACTTTGGGAGTAGGAGAGACATAATGATTTACATGGCACTAGAGACCTAGAAAGTAATACTTTTTAAAAAAAATAAAAAGATTAAAAGGAGTTTTTGTAACAATCAGGAGCCATTAAAAGTCCACTACACCATAAAACTAACCCAAAAACATAGAGGGTTATTCACCTAACCAACCGCTCTGTGTCCGCAACCCCCCTCTGTCAATCCCTACACTGGCTTCCTATAGCCCAAAGGATAAAATTCAAAATATTAACAACCGCGTACAAAGCCATCCACAACTCTGGCCCCGGCTATATCTCCAACCTGGTCTCAAAGTATTACCCTAACCGTCCCCTCCGCTCTTCACAAGACCTCCTGCTTTCCAGCTCCGTCATCAACTCCTCCCATGCTCGCCTCCAGGACTTCACTAGAGTGTCTCCCATTCTATGGAACTCTCTACCCCAACCTGTCCGTCTATCTCCCACACTGACTGCCTTTAGGCGATCCCTTAAGACTCATCTCTTCAGGGAAGCCTATCCCACCTCAACCTAACCACTGAACAATCACTTTCTCAAACAATCACCCCCGCACAGCTACCTCCTCATGTATCACTTGCCCCTCCCTTTTAGATTGTAAGCCCTCACGGGCAGTGCCCTCCTTACCATCTTGTCTTAAATTGTATTGTGACTGTAATGTCTTCCTTATATTGTAAAGCGCTGTGCAAACTATTGGCGCTATATAAATCCTGTATAATAATAATAATTCACAAAGCTGCCGAAGGCAGCCGTGTGAATAACCAACCCAAAGTGAAGTGAGCCGAACGCTGTTCAGCTATTCACTTCAGTCTTGTACTGCTGATTGCTTCGGTTCGACTCGAAGTGCAGAAGGAGTTCAACTCAGCCGATCCAACATCTGGATCAGTTAAGAATTAAAGATCAGAGAATAATGAAAAAAATTATTCTTGATTCACTGGATTGAGGGTGTAACATACACAACTTGCTCTGGCAAAAGTGCAGCCAATTAGTAGGAAGATCTACAAAAATATAGTATTATTAATAGGGCTGGTAATGATTAAAATTTTTGTGTTCGATTAATCGAATTTTTTTTTAATCGATTAATTCCGATTAATTATAACGCACATACAGATCCAACTACATTGGCCTATACACATACAGCACAGCAATGAAGTAATAAAATGAACTAGGATCACACTAATCCAGCACGTTATTAATCTCACGTGCCCCACTCAATATGGCCGCCGCTTGAGTGGGGCAACTCAGAATAATAACGTGCTGGATTAGTGTGATCCTAGTTCATTTTATTACTTCATTGCTGTGCTGTATGTGTATAGGCCAATGAAATGTCTGCTTTTCATACCCAGGAGTGAATGTACGACTAGAACACTACTGTTTAGGGTAGAAAATGGCCAAAATGAAGGATGGATCAAGTAGTTTAAAATGTGTTTCTTCAATTTACAGACCCCACACATGGTTAATTGTTTCAGTCCACCCTTAGTAGAACTAGAAATGATCAACTTTGTCTGTGAAGAATACAAGATTGTTTGCAGCTTGACATGTACACATGGGGTGGGCCGGGTCACCACTTGGGGAAGGGGGAGTCCTCCCCCTTCCCCAAGTGGCTCCATCGGCTAACGAAGGGAAAAGGGGGAGAGTCCGATGATGTCACGGACATCGCCGTCACCGGACTCCTCCCCCATTCCCTTCGTTAGCCTGCTATGATAAAGCTTAGATTAGTAGGTCATGTAGGATACCTACAACAGCGATACTACAAAGACACAACAGGGACAAGGCAGGAGCTAGCACCTTGTAAAAAAAACAGAAAAGTTGAGATTAGGCCAAAAAGAAGGGTCAAAAATTGGTAATGGCTTTTCCCCACTGTAAACTGCAGAAGCGCTTTGGTGGTCAGGAAATCTCAGGATAACAAGGTAACCATTTTGGATATCAGTTGAGGCAAGAAAATATCTCTGATGCAGAAAGGCCCCCACCCAACAGTTTGATTTCCCTCAAAAAAGTGTTTTGAGCTTTTAAGTCCAGAATGGACCTAACCAGAGGTGCAGTAGAGAGGCCAAATGGAAAGGCAACAAACTGGCAATGTTACGAGTCCACAGGAAAACACTGATAGAATGTATGGGCAGGAAAAATGGATGATGTGCATCTTTGATGTCCACTGCCACCAGAAAGTCTCCAGGGGGAAGGGAGGCAATGAGAGAACCCACTGAGGATCTTGCGATCAATAATAGGTTGACTCCCCACCCCCTCTGCTTTGGGGACAGTGAACAAGTTGGAGTAAAACCCCTGCAAACGTTCTGCCTCCATTAAAGGGACTATGACCCCATGAGAAAGGAGCTGACCTTGGCCACAAGAAGATCCATCTATCTTCAAAATGATTTTGATCAGTACTCACCTCTCCGCCGGCTTCCGGGAGTTCCGTTGCAGATCCGGTGACGTCACGGACATCGACGTCACCGGACTCCTCCCCCCTTAAATAGTCGACAGAGCCACTTGGGGAAGGGGGGAGGAGTCCGGTGACGTTGATGTCCGTGACGTCACCGGATCTGCGAAGGAACTCCTGGAAGCCGGCGGAGAGGTGAGTACCGATCAAAATAATGTTGTCACCTCCAGGGGATTTAAACAGCAGCATGCTTTGTCAAAGAGTGAGACCCAGATGTTATTTTAAAATAGGGGTCAAATGGAAATGGCAGTCTACAAGGACCAGGGTGTTTACGTGGACCAGGGCATGCAGCATCCACCCAAGGTACTTTGAAGATTTGTAGCAATGCAGCCTTTGGTACACTACTACACTTTTGGTATTTCCAGTATTACCTTGTGTAATGTGCACTGCAGGGTCCGTAACAATTTATTCTTTTTAGAAACATGTAAATATATGATGATACTTGTTTACTTTAGAAACAACAGCCGTTTCTGTGTACCTACATGCACACAGATAATCACACACAGACACATGCAATTGAATACTACTTTTGTGCTTTATGTTTAACAATCAAGCTCAGTAGTTAGAAGTGATACTCACCAAATCAAGCCTGAAATGTGAAATTCCTTGTCAAAAAATATTGTTTTCTTTTTCTCTGCGTTGGTTAAAACATGAGTTAGAAATACAAACATACTTGATTGATGGTACTGACACTGTTAAATTCAATTAAAGTTCCATGGGAATTTGAACTTAGAGGCCAAATAAGAAACACTCATCATATCAATTGTATTTCAACGGCATCAGTGCAAAATTAGAATAAAATGCATACAGAGTTCAAAATAAAATGAAATATGAAATACAAAATCAATGCCATCACAAATATTTTATTCATGAGATATGCAACTGGCAGATCTAACACTATTCCAGTTCAGAGCAACCAAATATAGCCAAAGCTTCTGGGAGTAGTAATGTTTTGCATAACACTATAAAAGAAGAACATCAATGATACACAACACGAAACACATATTCTTCGCTGGAAAACCATAGATCGAGTTTTGATATGAACTGATTGCATTCTTTACATAAAGACAATGTTGTCATCATCAGTCCACTATTCTAACATTGTGAAGCAGATTGCAATCAAGAAAAACATTTTGTAAGAAAATATGTTTACTATGTTTACTATTTAACAATCTAAACAGTGATAATTTGTCACCATCATCATTATTACCCTGGTCTGAATCAGGATTTGCAGCAAGCTATTTCCTATGACATATTGCACCTCACGAGCTTAGGAATAAAAACACATGCCATGTTTCTACTAGCAAAATGGTCTGAATATTATAGCTTTCCTATGCATGGGACACCATATGTATCTTGTCTAATATGTAATTTGCTCCAGGTCTTTCCCTGGTCAGCTTCCATCTGCACCAGTGTGTCCGAGGGCTACAACCTGGGAGCTGTTCTGCAGCATAGCTTGCTGGGTGCACTGGTAAATACCAGGTCACTCCTTAGATACACAGCACAGAGGGTTCACAGGTTTCAGCCATATGTGACAAGCAGGATGTCATCCAGTGACAGAGGCAGCTTGCAGAGAAGTGGAGGGAGCAGTCATCATATTCCACCAGATGGTGCTGCCCATGAGTGTAGGCCACTGCTACCCCAAGTCTGCTTCGCAAAGCTCAGCAGTCTGGGCCTTTTTTAATAAATCTTCTTCCGACAGCACCATAGTGGTTTACAGCATCTGCCTGTAGCTTATTAGGAGTGGTAAATGTACCAGTTACTTGGGTACCACATGCAAGAGAAGACATATGACTGCTCACCACAATGCTTTGTAAGAGCAGCACTACAATGATACTGGTCAGCAGCAAAAGGTTTGCATTTCTCCTCACTCGTCCCTTTCCATATCTTCCCACACTTTGCAAGAATGCCCATATAAATTTGCTGCAACATATGGTGCCTCAAACGATATAGATGGAAGTCTGACAAGGGGTTACATAGGCCTACTTTACAGTACATTAAGCAGAGATGTGGGACAGCATGGGAATATTCAGAGTAGGCCAAGCATAGGATTGACCCTTGCCATACGTCTCCTAACCCCACCTTGCATCTACAGCAGCGTCTTTGACCATGCTGTGCGAGCAGAAGAAAAAACATTCTTTACAGCTGCTCTTGCTTCCAGCCACAATTTTTCACCCAGAAGGCAATTTATACCCTTCACCAGCATGTGTAAGGTAAAGCCTCCATGCCAATGGACTAGTCGGTCAGCAGCAGGATCCACATGAACACAGACACTGGGTAAATTTGCTTATGGCCGGGAAGAATGCAAAATGGGGAACCTCCCTGCAGCTGGTGGTGTCATTCAGTGTCCTTCAACTCTATTCTACCCCCTCCTCCTCAAATACCTCATCCAGTGACAGAACATGATTGTTCTGCAATGGTCCAGGTAACGTTCTGCCACACTGTTTTGCAGCTGGTGGGGGACAGGAGCCACATTGGGCTAGGGGTTCTGGCAGCTCTTCTGGGACATGTTAAAAGGAATCTGCCCCATGTGCACAAAACGTTTGTGCTTCATAACTACAGCAACCTGGTGTCCACCCTTTGGAAGAGAAAATCCACACATGTGCCTTGTCAAGCACACATCCTCAAACTGGTGGTGCAGCTGTTCCTAGTTGGGTACCTTGGCTTCCAGAATGTTCTGTGGCAGATCAGAATTGTGATCAGCCACTTTAGGTTGTCATACCCAGTGATTGTTTGCCTGGCCAAAATACAGCAACATCACCAGCTGCCTGACAACCACTTGAAAATTGAGGTGTTATGAAGGAAGCTCTCGGCACCTTTTTAGAGAGTGGCAAGATCCCTTTTTATGGCCAATGTGCTTTGGATCCTCAGATTGGTGAAATCCTCAGTGGGGCTTTAAAGTCATTTTTTAGAATGGATCAGCCAGGCCTGGTTGGAGGAAACAGTCACAGGTAGCACCTTAATCATTTGATCTTGGATTACCTGGAATCCGGGGTGGATGCGTACACCCTCTGAACCAAAGGTCCCTTAGACTTTCAGGTGTCCAGACTGGGACTACTGTCTGAAACTTGCTCAGTGTGCAAAAAAACTGCTAGCTTGCAATGTCTCCAATGTGCTGTCAGAAAGGGCAGTCTGCACAGCAGGCAGTTTTGTGACAGAGAAACAAGTCCACCTGTAGCCTGCTACAGTTAACCAGCTAATTTTTATAAAAAAACCATACCAGTCCACAAATAACCAATAACCACAAATATGTTTTTTTCTTGAAAGTTGACCCCAAAACAGTAGTATACCTTTCAGCTGCACCATTTTCTCTCATTGCTGCTGGCCTGCCACCATTATCAGATGCTGCCTCTTTTATCAGCTTGTTTTATCACTGCTGGCTTCCAGCATTGCCATCTCATGCTGCATCACCGGCCCTTTCTTTGAAGCTGCCCTCAGCTACAAATGTGTAATTTTTTTCTGCAAGATCAATTGTTCCTTAACCAGTTGACATCCGGGGTGTTAAACCCCCTTCCCATCCAGGCCATTTTTCAGTATTCAGCGCTGCGGTACTTTGACTGACATTTATTCCGTCATGCAGCGCTGTACTGAAATTAATTTTATACCCTTTTTTGGAAACACATAGAGCTTTATTTTGGTGGTATTTATTCACCACTGGGGTTTTTATTTTTTAATATATGAAGGAAAAATTACAGAATTAAAAAAACACAGTTTCCCCTATATTAAATTCTAAAACATTTATTATTACCCAATTTTTTAGTAAAATATAAAAGAAGGGGTCACGTCAATTTACGTTTATATGTGCTTAAACGAAGGGGGGGAACTTAAACATTGGGGGGGTTACTTTTTTATTTGTGACTTTTATTTTTTTTACTTTTTTTGTTTGTATAGATTTTTTTTACACTTATTGTTATTGCTATTACATAGCGGGATACCATCCCCCTATATAATAGCACAGGTACACTGACAGGTCCTCTTTATGGAGACATTAGGGGTCTCTGGACCCCTAATGTCACCTGGAGACCCCAAAAGAAGCTGATGAAGCACAGATTTGCTTCATCAGCTTCTTCTCTCTGGCAGTAGGAGCCAGATGACTGACAGGTGAATGCAGAAGTGATGTAATACACATCACTTCTGCATTCACACTACAGAGGGAGAACAGCAAGGAGATGATCTCCCTCCCTCCTCCTCCTGATGCCCTCCTGAGCCGGTCCCGGGCCGCAGATGGGCTAGCGGATCCCGGGATTAAAGGTGAGGGGTCAGGAGGGGGTGGCACTCACGAACAGGGGGGGGCTCCGAAAATCACACCATACAACCGATCGGCGGCTATAGAGCCGCTGATCGGTTGTATGTGAAACAGCCATTAACGGCTGTAGAAACGAGCGGGTCTTTCCTGCCCGTGCCCGCTAGGGGGCGTGCACGAGCAGGAAAAAAATGCAGTCTGGAGACGGCAACCCGCTGATGCGAGTCTGCCGTCCGTCCGTTTTTTCTTAACAGGCGGACGGCAAGAGGTTAAAGTTTATGGTGTATTCTCGTAATCAGGCACTCTCAAGTTGCCAAACAAAATGTTTCTGTAGCTGCAAAATGTATAGCGTTTGCTGCAGAGTAATCACACTCCTAGCTTTCAGAATATTCCAGTGCTCCATAAGTCAGGAATATTTGAGGCCACTGTTTCTCTGAAATAGTGTACGTTTCACCCGATTTCTTAATTAACCACTGCCTGTTCCCCCACCATTAAACTGCAGCCTTGTAAATTTGCTTATATATTGTTTATTCGGGGCCAGTAAAATATTCTGCTGACTTTTTTTGTGAAATAATTTAGTGAACACTTTGCAAGATTTTGTATACAATTATATATTTTTCTGAAAGCAGAGACCCTGGAAAATAAAATGGTTGCAGTTGCAAATTTTTATGTCATGTAATATTAGCACAAAATTGTTTTAAACTCTTTTTCAGCAATGCTCAGATTATTTTTAGTGCACAAAAATACAGTATAATACACATTTTATTTTAAATATAAAAGATGAGGTTTTGTCATATAAGTAGATAAAAAACATGTCAAGTCTCAAAAATGCTTGCATCCATGAAAACATCTGTACCCAAAGTTGTTCAAATTTTATGTTTTTAAAGGCTTTACAGGTCATCAATTTAACCACTTGCTGCCCGCTGTGTTAAACCCCCTTCCTGTCCAGGCCATGTTTCAGTATTCAGTCCTGCGGTAATTTGACTGACATTTATTCTGTGCAGCTTTCTTTTTGTGGTATTTAGGCACCACTGGGGTTTTTATTTTTTTACTATATAATGAAAAAATTCCATAAAATAAAAAAAACAGTTTTCCTTATGTTATGTTATAAAACATTTATCAGTACCCAATTTTTTGGTAAAACATAAAAGATGTGGTCACGTCAGGTAAATAGACACCAAATATGTCAAGCCTTGAAATTGCGCGCCTTGTGGCTATAGCCACCGTGAGTCTGTTTACCTGTGAAAAGCTGACTGTCAGCTTTGCAATCAAAGCAATTCCAGGGGCTGGAATATGGGTGTGCCCCCCCCCCCCTAGCAATTAGGTTAAATGAAAACAAGTTTTAAAAAATTAATTTAAAAAAACACACCAATAATTTGTAAAGTCCCCCATTCTCACATACACGCACATATTAATGCAAATAAGAGTTGCATTAATATGTGCCATCTTGGTTTTCTATTTTGAGCGGATAAGAGAGATTTGGGAGAGACATCGGGCAGACTCATCATTTTCAGCTGTTGGTGATTTAGTGGTGAGGGAGACAACGGACACCAGATAATTTTGCAGTGTTTGAAGACCACTGGGTGGCCAGAATTATCTGGTGAGTGTGCTAGTGTTTGTGCACCTGGAGGTGGATCACTGGTGATTAATTGACGAGGAATTGAAGCACAGAAGTCACGAGTGATTGTGGAACTTTATATACAATGATTATTTGAGTCACTGATGTAAAGAAAGTGAACACAAGGATTTCATCACATTTATTTTTAATCACATCAACTTTGGGAATATTTTTATATGGACTATAAATGAGTTGGAGTGAACATGTTGTGTAATTGTCACTAAGTATATGCACTTAGAGTTTTATAATATTAAAGATAGCGCAGTGTCTTTTGTTTAATGGATTTCCTATATTGACTGGAGTGAGCCCACTATTATTAACTCCTTTTTTACTACTTTCTGTGTTATTTTTACCTATGATTAAATTATCTATGGTTTAGTTTAAGTGATTTAATTTTATACCCTCCCCCCCACCTTCTAGTTTAAAAGCTCCTCCAGTCTTTCTACCATTTTCCCCCCCAGGAATGCTGCACCTTTCCCATTAAGATGCAGCCCGTCTCGGCTGAAGAGCTGATAGCCAACTGCGAAGTCAGCCCAGTTCTCCAGGAAACCAAAACCTTCCTTCTGACACCAGCTCCGGATCCACGTGTTAAGCTCCCTCAACTCGCGATGTCTGTCCGGACTGGCTCTTGGCACCGGCAGTATCTCTGAGAAAACTACCGTGGAGGTCCTTTCCTTCATCCTAGCACCTAGGTCTCTGAACTCCTGTTTTAGGACACTCCAATTTCCTCCTATTTTGTCATTGGTGCCGATGTGCACCATGACAGTATTAGGTACCTGGTGTTGAGACCGAAGGTATGAGGAGGCTCCACTTGCACCTCGTGTCTTGTGGCCTTTGAGATTGGGGACAAAGGCCAGGCAGACAATGAGTGGCACGAGGGCTTTTGGTAATCCAGTAATCAATGTCAAAACAAGCCGGGGTCAATAGCCAGGAGATCCGATGTGGTACAATAAGGAGCAGGCAGAAGAATATCCAGAAAACAGTCCGAGGTCAATAAGGCAGGCACCAAGCGAGGATAGTCGGCAAAACAGGAACAAGTCACAATCCAGGGAGATCAGGAGAATACAGGATCAGGCAAAACAGGATACACGGAGCACACACAAACTGGAAAGACAAACCAGCAACTAGTGGGCGTTTGAGCTGGGTTTAAATAGGGCAGTGAATCTATCTATGACGTCACTTCCTGTGCGCCACTTGGCGCGGATTTCCGCACGTCACTGCCGGCTGCGCATGCGTGTGTTTGTTCTCAGCTGCGTGTGTTCATTCTCCGCTGCGCATGTGCAGAGCGGGACATTTGCTGACACACAGACACAAAGTTTGAACTTGATGGACCTGTGTCTTTGTTCAACCTCAAATACTATGTAACTGTGTTTTTCAACATTTTGCAGGCACAACAATTTTTATGCTTGGCATTTTTTTATATCTATTTACTTGGCACAAAATTGTGTATTATTTTCACTTCTCTGAAACAAGTATGCAGCCTATTAGTCAGGAATTTTCAACTTACATCAGGGTCTTATTGAGCCTCTATAAGAATATTAGTTTTAAAGTTTCATGAAAGAAGCTTTTAATTATTTTTATTTAACAATAGCTTCAACAACTGAAGTAAAAGAAACTTCAACTGATCTAGTAACAAGACAGAGATGGGTATTTTCTTCATCCAATTTTTATTATCTGACCTTTACCGTTGTTTATACCACACAGGGATAAGTAATAAAAAACAGCAGCATAATATTTCTTTAAAACTAGTTTGAAATGCTACTAGTTATTTAAATGTTATATGTATATTTTCTAATTTGAATTATATTTGTATATTTGAATACAAAATAAAATATGTATGTTCAAACCATATATGAAAAAATTGAGTTCTTGGAATGTTAAAAAAGCTATAGCATACTTTACCTTGTTTAAAATCTGTTTGTGGAAGACATATAATGATGTTTCTAGCGTAAAGTACATGACTTACATCAGTAATAATTGTGAAAATTATTATGTTCAGTGAACTGGTTTTAACTAGAAGCAACCTTGTGGGGATTGTTTCTTTTCCTCTATCCCATCTTAATTGGACAATTTTATGAGAGCTAATATTTGCAGTCTGATAATGCTTTTTGAGGGGAGCCAATTATGTGTTTTTTTGCACCATCAATATTGCAGCATTATGTACTTTTCTAAGGCCTTTTGTACCTCATTTGCTGTAAATATTGAGTTAGGGGATGGTCTTTGGGATTTAACATCTATAACCGGATCGTAGCATTGGCTGTTATTGCTGTCTGTAGAAAAGGATTGGTAATGGTAAAAACTTATTTTAAGTAAGACAGCATTTCCTTTATACTGTAATAGCACACTTCAATTAACACTCTGACATATACTTTAGTGGAATGGATGGGCTAATCAGTTTTCATGATGTATTCCATGCCGAGAATGTGTTTTTCTGTTAAAATCCATTCTTACTCCTGCATAAAATATGCATGGCAGCATTTCAATTTTTATTAGTATGTAAACTTAAACAAAGTTGGACATACATTACCTTTAATTTCTTTTTCACATCTTGAGCTGACTACTAAATCATGTGTGTCAAACTGACTACTAATGCTGTGGCAACATAAACTAATGTGTGGCAACATAGACTAGCAGATAGCTGATTACTCTTAAATGCATCTGGGCAAGACTTGAGGGGACTGTGGAATGCAAATAACCTTTAACCTCTAGACCATAAATGCACAGACATATATTTTTGTACTACTACTGGGGTGGTCACAGATTGCACGATACATGTTGGGTATCGCCACATTTTTGTTTGACAAAGAGTTGTGCTAATATCATGAGCAGTGAAAATTTCCAGCTGCCACCATTTTATTTTACAGGGTCTGTGCTTTCAGTAAATACATAATTATCAGGGGTTTTAAGTAATTTTCAGGTCTAAAATGTAGATTATACCGTGTGTGCAAAAATGCTACCACAGCCAAAGGGTTAAACACTTTGAGTGGACCACATTTTGAAAATTACACACAACTTGTTGCTTTTCAGCCCAGAAAGTAACTCTAGAGTGTATGTACTGTATTTCACAAAATAATATAATATTGTACAGCCTCCATAACAATCTCTTACAGGGTTATTCACAAAGCTGCTGAAGGCAGCCGAGTGAATAACCGATCCGAAGTGAACAGAGCTGAACGAGGGACTTAGACTCAGCCAATCCAACATCTGGATCAGATGAGCTGAAGCTTCGGCAGCTCACTCGCTGCCATTCACCCCTATTCTTATAGGGTCCGAATGGCATTGAGTGCATAGCCGAATGCCACCGAGTGGCATCCGGCTCAGCTATTCTGCTTGGTACCACTGAGGTACCGAGCAGTATAGAAAATAAGTGAAAAGGAGTGACAAAAAAAGGTTGACAAATTATTTTAAAAATGGAATAAAAAAAAGCAGAAATGTGTTTTAGAAACTCTCAAAGCTGTAAGGGAAAAATGAAATAAATTGTGAAAAACTGAAAAATGGTCTGGCCACCCAAAAGCCAAAACTGGAGTGCAGGGAATGGCAACCTAACCAAAGAAACCCCAATAAAACCATAACAACAACAAAACTGCAAAGGGCAGGAACCAGCAGCTAAACAACAACTGAAGTTGTTGTTGACAGTACAAAAAGGAAGTCCTAAAATGGTCTATTCACTGTGCACAGATGGGGGTACACAGTAATATGGAACCCTAACACACTGTCATTCCCAGATATATATCAAATACCCAAACTCAAAGCTCATCCCTAATGGATTTACATCTGGGGGCATTGTTTATTTGTTTCTAACAAGGAACATTTTAAATACCAAGCAAACATTGTTCTTACACAATAATAGGACTTTTCAGGGCTACTGTACCTCAATGGATTCTCAATAGTTTTGTTCTATTACAATAACATCTCTGTAATTTACTATATTCTGTAAACAAAATACTGTATATTGGAATCATAGTGACAATAAAACCACATGGAATATTTAAATTCTTAACAGCATGTATGTCCACATATATCAACCTTTTGACCCCTAATATATTTGATACATTAAGGTTTCATAGTGATGTTGTACAATTTACAGCTAGGTGAATCTCCAATGCGTTTTTCAATTATTACTACTACTTCAGGGCAAGGTGGACATCTCACTATAAATATATGAAAAAAAATCACATGTACACATTCAATATTTATATTTCATATTAATTACAACATATTATCACTGTGGATCAATTCCTTTAGATTCAACTTACACATATTTAACATCCCATCAACATCCACGCTTGGTTTCCCAACCTGGGGAAAGAAATAGACATGTCTAACATGCCAAATTATGCAAACAAGGATAGAGAATTAAAGTAACAACGTGAGAAGTTTAACAAGGAAGTAATTACGAAAAAAAGACAAAAAAATTACCAAAGATAAAATTGTTTTCTGCAGAGGTCAAGCATATAAATGGCAAAAAACACAAGCACCTACATTCAACGTTGGAAATCAGCCCAAATGAACACAAGGTGACAATGAATGTGAAATTTCATCATGTTCTTCCTTTTCAAAGGTCACATCTGATAGACCGGTTCCTAAATGAGGGAGTTAAAAGAGACCTACACATGTTGGTTGGGAATGGCACACATGGTGATTTCACACAATTTGAGGAGTTACACGCCGAAAGAAGGTATGAGCACAAATGTAGGAACACTTATACGGAATCACAAAAAGTGATATTGAAAAGTCCCATTATTATGTAATAACAATTTTGGCATGTTATTTATTTTGGTTCATGTATATAGTGAGCTTTTTAAAAGGTGTTGGTTCTTTAATTTATGTTTTGTGAAGGTGTAACAGGTGATACTATGTACCCCATACTCATTCACCTGTAGAGGCTAAATATCTGAGGGCCCACTTATTATAAAGGGGGCTTCCAGATTCAGATAGGTTCCCTCTGCAGACCCCCACATCTCTTTTGGGAGCAGAGTATGAATATTTGCCCCTTCTTCCCT